>NC_089038.1:15682500-15907500 GCF_034140825.1 Oryza sativa Japonica Group | reverse complement strand
AAACATTAAATACCCATGAAATTGGAAATAATATCTTGTAAGTATGGAAACTTGCGTGATTGCATGCATGGTGAGGTTTGAATAAATGGTTATATAATGGTGACAAATGGAAACAAAGTATATGGAGAAATTGACTTTTTTTTATGCAAACTAGGTATGTGTAATACTAAATACTGGTCCTTCGTATTTGGAAACATGGAAGCTAATTATTTGGAAACATGGATACTATATATCGCAGCTCATTTATATGGTAATGTAGCTGTACCCAATTATTACATTAAAGCTCTGTTAATTTAGCTATTTGATTCACAAAATATGCACAGCGGATCACTTTCCGAGGTTAAGCTACACATATTGAACATATACTAAAAAAATTGGGTATGAAAAGGATCGGAAAAAATCCCTTTACCCCAATATACCTTTTTTGTGAGTATTAAAGGAAGGAAGCCTGAGACATGAATAAATATGTCATATATTATGTATTAAGTTAGTGATATAAACTTAGGTATAGATGTAGATAATGCCTAATTGATCGATTTAATATATGATGGACACTTGACAAATATATTATTTATTGTCAGTATATATATACAGGATAAAAATTCCATCCATACAAACAATATACTCCAGATTTGGCTAGAAAGAAAGTAGTATGTGATAAATACGTGTATGTGATCTAAAGTTAGTTGTACTATGTTATATTTTGATATGCTCCAAGAACCTAAACTTCTGTATACTTATATGTTCCCGTGCCAGGTAATAGTGGCAAATTAAATGATCAAATCATATGGAGTACATAATAAATAAATTAATGTGATGTATTGTGACAATTATAGTTTGTATAATTACTAGATAACATGCACGAAAATCGGGCACAAGACTTGTACTAATTTGATTGGAAATATATATCTTCATATCAAAATGGTTTTTTGAAGCTACTAGGTGCCGTGTGGCAATTATTACAATATTTGATACTCTAAAAGAAAAGACCAAACTGGATTATTAATTGACAGATGGCTTGCAATCCTTGCACGCTTTCAGGGGCGCCGGATTCACCTGATCTTCAGATTGATCCCCATGAGCCTGAACGAGCAACTTGGGAGGATCCACTCTAATCTTGACATCAGTGAGTTTATCTGCGTCTGTCTCCTGTGATCAGCAAACAAGGGAAATGATTATATTGGAGGTCGGAAAAAAAAGAGGTACGGATCATGATGCATGAATAAAATTGGAAAAAAGAAACCCAAGAATCGTTTTGATCCGATTCATCATCTATTATTTTCTGCGCATTTTGGAGGTATTCATTCTCATCTTGCAAGCCATAGTGATTGACAAAAGCCACCCAAGCATTTTCAAACTCCTGTGCTGTGCATCCTTTATCAAGGACAGAGGGCATCCAATACTTTGCAAAATCCTGTGATGTGTGTGCTTGACCAACCTTGTCGACGTTTGATCTTACAATTCTAGTATTTGCATAGTATGGGCATCGTCGGTGCTAGGATATACGCGAGACTGAGGTAAAAGAGATGGAGACGAGGATTTTTATACAGATTCGGGCCCCTGAACTGTCAGGTAATAACCCTACATCCTGTTGGCCGGAGCCGGAGTTACTTTTATTCACCATAATCACACCAGTACAATATGTGAGGTAGCCTATCTAACTGTTGTCGACATGGCGGTCTGAAGATTTGTCTCGTAGTCGACAACAGGGTAACCTTGCTCCTCGAGCTCGCGCCCGACGAAATCAGAGACAGTGTTAGATCCCTACGGCCGGACTCTGAATGTACTGGATAGGGTTGATCCAGGCGTATCTCTGATGTCGATATCCGGCGGCTTGTCTTGGCGTATGTTGGCTTGTATGCTGTGGCTTCTGTTGTTCCGTATATTGTTGTAGGTGTGTTGATTGTGGTGGTCGTCGATTGTGTTGTCCGTGTCCCCTCTCCTCCTAGGGGGCCATATATTTATACCCATAGGTGTCCCCTTGTCCAAGTAGAACTAGAGAAACCAATATGGATACAATCCGAGTAGTCCTTGTCGTTTCCATGTAGAACTCTGGTTGTCTTTCTTTATCCGGAACTCCTCCTATATCCGCAGGTTGTTTCCGTATAGGACATGGTATGTGGTGGGTCCTGCCGAGATGTAGTCGACTACTATTAGGTATGTGGTATCCATAACCCTGACAATAGCCCCCGACTTCAATGCAAATGAACAAATTCATATTCTCGACCGCTCACTATAGAGTAACTGTTATCGAGCTCAAGTGACCGTTCTCGGTGAGTTCAGAGATAATGTTAGACTTCCTTTGTCAGCCTCGTGCGGGCACCTAAAGGGTTTGTTTGAGTCAATCTCCGACGTCAACCAAGAAAGTACATAGCGTACGACTAAGTCTCCCATCTTGCTGTAATCGAGAATTTGGATTAAAGTCAAGAAATTTTATCTCGGCGGGTACACCATCTCTTCATTCCGTATTCCTTGTCGAGATCCAGCAACCGTTCTCGAGCGATCGAGAAGGCGTAGAGTCTGCGACGGAACCTTGTCAACATTGGTCGTACTCGCCTTAGTCGATCTTGGTGTAGAACCATAGAGACATGGAGCCTTCGTCAATGTCGAATAGGATTTTCCTGAAATCAATACTCAGAAAAGAATATTAGATAGAAATAGCCCCCGAGCGAATGCCCAAAGGGTGACATGTTATAATATATATGGTAAATTGAAAATGAATTAAATTTATCAACCAATGTTTTGTGTATGAGCGTCTTCCCTCTTACCGACTTCGATCAGTCAGTTTGTAGAGTTATATACTCTCCCTAGCCCCCAGCCTTGTCGTCGGAGAATCGTTCTCGGAGGAGAAGGCTCTTGGACCTTTGACCTGCCTTGGTTGAACAAGCACTGATCCTAGCCCCCAGCCATGAAGTTGGAAAACTCAATTTCCGATTACACGACTTGGTTAATACGCACGGCGAGAACTCTTACACGACTAGATCTTACATGGTCTTTTGTCTCTACAGGATCCGACAAGGCCTTATCGGCTCTGGGCGTCCCCAGCCGAAGTTCCCTTAAGTTCCTCGGAGGCCTTGTCAAGACGGCGTAAAGGGACAGTAGGATAGGTTTCAACGCTAGGTGTCGTCATGGTAAGGGATCTCTGGGTAAAACATTTGGCGATAGTGTGTACCTGATATCAACTTTGTTGAAGTAGAGGTAGTAGGAGAATTGCTACACCGCTGGTCGAGGACCAGGTAGTAGTCGTAACTCGACCACTAGAAGTGGAAATAGTGGGAGAATCGCTACACCGCTGGTCGAGAACCAGGAAGTAGTCATAACTCGACCACTAGAAGTGGAAGTAGTGGGAGAAACGCTACATCGCTGGTCGAGGACCAGGAAGTAGTTGTAACTCGACCACTTAAAGTGGAAGTAGTGGGAGAAACGCTACATCGCTGGTCGAGGACCAGGAAGTAGTTGTAACTCGACCACTTAAAGTGGAAGTAGTGGGAGAAACGCTACATCGCTGGTCGAGGACCATGCAGTAGTCGTAACTCGACCACTTAAAGTGGAAGTAGGGGGAGAAACGCTACATCGCTGGT
Organism: Oryza sativa Japonica Group; assembly: GCF_034140825.1. NCBI lineage: Eukaryota > Viridiplantae > Streptophyta > Magnoliopsida > Poales > Poaceae > Oryza > Oryza sativa. The sequence goes on along the minus strand of NC_089038.1, from coordinate 15,903,919 downwards.
CGAGGACCAGGCAGTAGTCGTAACTCGACCACTTAAAGTGAAAGTAGTGGAAGAGACGCTACATCGCTGGTCGAGGACCAGGCAGTAGTCGTAACTCGACCACTTAAAGTGGAAGTAGTGGGAGAAATGCTACATCGCTGGTCGAGGAGCAGGCAGTAGTTGTAACTTGAACACTTAAAGTGAGGCGAGAGAGATCACTACGTTTTACTGGTTCGAGAACCAGGAGTAGGAGTCTTTTAATCACCTATAGGGGCGCTAAAGTTGGTTTATTACATGTGCATATCATGTGGCCAGCATGACTCACATACCCAACTTACAGCATATCCGGATGTCCGTTCGCAATCATGTCGGGTGATCAAGCCGACGGCGTTCGCGAGGAATTATCCGTTAACAACCTTTTCTCGAGTAGTCCAGCGATGGCCGGTGCTATGAGATAGGTCGTCGGTCTTCGTTGGCAGGTTGGGTGCGATAACTTCGCATTTGTCGAGAATGTTCTCGATAATGGAGTGTACTCGACCATAACCTAATCGAGTGCTCAGTTGTTCCTGAAAAATATTTTCTAGAAGGCAAGATATATAGCAGATAATATCGAGTATGTACTCAAAAAACTGCATGGATCTTCTAGTATTATCAGGATATAATGAGTAGATTAAATATCAGGCATTATGTAAACCGTAAACAAACATGATTCATACAGAAGAGAACAAAGTGAGGCCCCAGCGTTAGACCGTAGTCAGTTTAACGTCGGAAACACTCACGCGATAGATATTGTATAAAAAACATGCTCTAGGTAAACATAGTAAATTGTAGATCTGACAATGCTGTATGATCTGAATAGGTACGATAAATTCATATAGAATATTGCGTACCTTTGTAGATATATGCCGGATATATCTACGAAATTAGTAGATCAATTAAATTAATTAATCTACTAATTACCTTGTTTGTCATGCCGTGCGTCCTTAGTAGAGATTCCATGCATGCGGTAGATTAGGACGTGGATTAATATATCACCAGGATCATGCTGACTGTGTACGGGTTGGACACGGTGCCGAGTTCGGCCTGGATTGGCCGCACCAGCCGATGTCGCGGGCGGAGGGCCTGATCAGTAGCTCAAACCGATCCCACATGCCGTCATCATTGGGTTGACTCTCCACGGCGACGATTTCCTGAAGCTTGGTCGATCTTATGAGATCGAATTGTTGATGATGATGATTTCGATCTCATCGAGGGACATACTCCGGTCGGGTTAGATCTCCTATAGCCGAAGTTGTCGAGTAGTATGTTGTCGGAGAATCCATCTCTTGAACCCATCTCGTCGAAATCCTGAAGCACCAAAATCCCCCTACCTGGCGCGCCACTGTCGACGTTTGATGTCGCAATTCTGGTATTTGCATAGTATGGGGATCGTCGGTGCTAGGATATACGCGAGACTGAGGTAAAAGAGATGGAGACGAGGATTTTTATACAGGTTCGGGCCCCTGAAGTGTCAGGTAATAACCCTACATCCTGTTGGCCGGAGCCGGAGTTGCTTTTATTCACCATAATCACACCAGTACTATATGTGGGTAGCCTATCTAACTGTTGTCGACATGGCGGTTTGAAGGTCTGACTCGTAGTCGACAACAGGGTAACCTTGCTCCTCGAGCTCGCGCCCGACGAAATCAGAGACAGTGCTAGATCCCTACGGACGGCCTCTGAAGGTACCGGATAGAGTTGATCCAGGCGTATCTCTGATGTCGATATCCGGCGGCTTGTCTTGGCGTATGTTGGCTTGTATGCTGTGGCTTCTGTTGTTCCGTATATTGTGGTAGGTGTGTTGATTGTGGTGGTCGTCGATTGTGTTGTCCGTGTCCCCTCTCCTCCTAGGGGGTCTTGTATTTATACTCATAGGTGTCTCCTTGTCCAAGTAGAATTAGGGTAACCAATATGGATACAATCTAAGTAGTTCTTGTCGTTTCCATGTAGAACTCGGGTTGTCTTTCCTTATCCGGAACTCCTCCTATATCCGCAGGTTGTTTTCGTATAGGACATGGTATGTGGTGGGTCCTGCCGAGATGTAGTCGACTACTATTAGGTATGTGGTATCCATAACCCTGACAATTATTAATTGACAGATGGCTTGCAATCCTTGCACGCTTTCAGGGGCGCCGGATTCACCTGATCTTCAGATTGATCCCCATGAGCCTGAACGAGCAACTTGGGAGGATCCACTCTAATCTTGACATCAGTGAGTTTATCTGCGTCTGTCTCCTGTGATCAGCAAACAAGGGAAATGATTATATTGGAGGTCGGAAAAAAAAAAGAGGTACGGATCATGATGCATGAATAAAATTGGAAAAAAAAAAAACCCAAGAATCGTTTTGATCCGATTCATCATCTATTATTTTCTGCGCATTTTGGAGGTATTCATTCTCATCTTGCAAGCCATAGTGATTGACAAAAGCCACCCAAGCATTTTCAAACTCCTGTGCTGTGCATCCTTTATCAAGGACAGAGGGCATCCAATACTTTGCAAAATCCTGTGATGTGTGTGCTTGACCAACCTTGAGTTCATCTGATCGCATGTACGCAGAGTGCACATTTGCTTGGACTGAACTGAAAGTGTGCCAACGACAACGTTCGTCGCTATACTTCCACAATCCCTGCTTGATCTCCTGGCTTCGAGCTGCAGTGTTCATCTTGTCCATATGATCTGTCTGCATGAACATAAATAGAGGAATATATTGAGTAGTACCCCAGTAGCGTTGAACACATATCAGAAAAACATGGATAGATGGAGCACATACCTGAACGTCGTCGCCGATAAGATTCAACAGTAGGAACTGAAAAGCCGAAATTCTTGTTGGTGACAAAAACCAGAGGATAGAACGTATGAGAAGAACAAAGTCATCCGGCCCTGATATTTATTGTCACCTGTAGTGGCGGCCTTGAGTTGGTAGGGCGGCAAAAATTGAAAGGAATCACCATGTATAAAGATTGTATTTATGGATATAGATACAGCTATGAAAGTGGTACCTTTCAGAATATCATTTCTTACCATTTATATGAATATCTCCATTAAGACCTGGATACTGATTGCATAAATCAGTATACAGCTGGTGATTTTGTTTCGTAAATCACATATACATCTGATGGACAATAAAAGAGAATGAAATCCATTTCGATCTATTTCATGCCAATTTATTATTCTACTCCAATAACAAAATTCGAATGTTGCACATATACCTGACGTATCAGTATGATACCATGGGATGAATACCTACTGTCTCAGCCATACTATTTGTTACCTTGTTCCTTTGTTAGCTTGGGGTTATAACATGATTAGATGTTGGGTTAGGGATTGCTTAGCCATGCTTAGCTCAACTAGCACATAATAGGGGAACTACATTAATGCATAGATTTCAGATTCTAGATTGGTGTTGGACTATAACCACCGCTCTGGTGTTGGTTAACTAAAATATACTAAATGGTGCGCTGTGGGTGCATGGTTTTGATGGTCGCACCCATGGAAATTAAGGACCGGTTCGTGGGATGTCCTGGAAAAACTTACCATACTTACCACAAACCAGCATGGGCAACGGCTGGGCTTGTAGTGTAGCTTTCCTCTAGCTGACGCATCCAGGCAAGGGTGAGCGTGATGGAGTTCGGATGGGCCCTGCGATAGCCTGTGCGGCTTTCCGATTCACCTAGGCACGAGAGGGGACTGCCCGATGCCTTGCGAGGAGTGGGGGTGAAACCTGAGGTGTGGTGTGTTTGGTTAGAGGAGGTTATGCGAAGGGTCCTGTCACGGCCTCTTTCCGGTATGTTGTGGTGGCATGCCGGCGCACGGAAACATGTCGTGGGGCTGTGTCTTTTGGGTACAGTTGTCCATCTCTGATCAGAGTAAAACTATTCGAATAGCCGTGCCCGTGGTTATGGGCGGTCAACCAGATTCACCGTGATTAGTCTCACCCTAGCTTAGTCTAATGGAATTGATTAGTTCAGGTGGTTGGTTGGGCCTGTTGCAATGCGGTGTAGCGTTGGACAATGGATGGTTAATATTGATTAATTATTACAACTGTTTTACTATTTTCAACTACTGTTTATAAATGCTAGCTTTATGCAAATGATCCCCTTTAGCCTTCCTTTGGTTATATATTGCATCATACCCTCCGTTCCGGTATGACTTGTTGAGTACAGTGGGTAGTACTCAGTCTTGCTCTATCTCCCAACCCTCAGAGTTCGAGTATGCGTTAGTGGTGGTTTCTCAGAGGAGTAGGCTTCGTCCGTGCCGTCGAGGATGCCTATGGAGTGGTGTTCCCGCTGCAATCCAAGTCAAGGCTTAGCTCCAGTTATCTTTAATTTTCCGCTTTATTTATGTAAGACTTTTATTATGTTTGTAAGACGTGGATCTGTATGTCAACTTTGTTGTTTGTGTACCTTGGCCGGTCCTGGACAGGGGTTATAATGCACATTCTGCTTGGAATTCTATTCGAGAATTTCTGGGCGTGACAAGTTGGTATCAGAGCCGACCTTGGCCGTAGGACAAGCCAAATAGAAACCCTAAGAGCCCCCTGAAGCCTTTTCATTTGCATATGTTCTTTGCAAATTGTATTTGTTTCGGGAAAAATTTGGGTTTGTTCCTTGGGTCCATGGGAAAAATCTTGATCGCTCCTTCAATTGAAATTTGTTCAAATGAGGTCAGTCTAGGGTTTTAGTAAAATTATTTGAGAATTATTTGACAGTCAGTCGGGATTTAATGGGAGGTATGCATTAGGTCTTCACTAAGGAACATGGGTTGCAAGTTATTTATGCTCTTATTATCATTGTTATTATTATTACGTATCTAATTCCTCATTATCTTATTGTAATGTATGTCAGTCTTATTTATTCGCTCTCATGCAAAAATGATCTATGCACAAAATTCTGCTCTTATTCGCTTACTTTATTTCAGTCCTTTACTGTTTATTTTATAATTGGATTTGATCATACATTGATTCTCCATCCTTTGTCTTCTATAGATGGCCGACTGTCCCCTAAAGCACCAAGGTCAGACTATGGGAGACTTCGTTGCAGAGTTGTCCCGCATGGCGTTTGTGATTGGTTTTCCAAGGGAGCTGCAGTACACCAGCATCCACCCTCTTAGTGGCGAGTTCCCACGTCAGGTCCGCTTGGAGATTCACGGCATACACTCCTACCTGCACAACATGGAGGTGACAGCTTGTGGGGGCACATTTGAGCATGCTTGTGAGGAGGCCTCCCTCAAGATGATGGCCCATTTGAGGGAGCGGCATGACGGCACCCTGAACACCACCGCCTACCGCTTCCACCCTCGCCGCGGTTCCAGCTCCAACACCAGCACCTTCAAGTCAGCTTGGGGAGAGAACGACGTCACCTTCGGCCACATGAGTGAGGTGATGGAGGGCTACGACAAGCTGCACGCCATGCTCCACAAGGCAACCAAGAGGCTCAACGACCAGAAGCTTGTGAGGATCGCTGAGTTGCAGGATGAGAACGGTCGCCTCAAGAAGGAGGTAGCCAGGCTGCACGGATGCTCACCGCCAGGAGGAGCCCGCATCCGCACCATGCCAAGGAAGTCGACCATAGCTCCAGTGCGCATTCAGCTTGCGCCCAGGAACCCGCCACCACCTCCACCTCCAGCACCTCCCGCAGCTCCGGCGCCAGCTCCAGCTCCTGCTCCCGTGCCAGCTCCAGCATCCGCCCTCTCCTTCGTGCCAGCTTCAGCCTACAGGGGTCCAGCAGGTGGCAGTGGAGGATGGCTGCCAGCTTCTCCCAGTGGTGGTCGTGTGATCATCAGCAGTTCCAGCTCTGAGGCAGGCAGCGGCGACACCTACCAGCTATATATGCTGATTTTCTTTCTACAGAAGTATATACTGGACTCTGTATGTACTGCTTTTTTCTATGGAGTGCTAATATGCTGAATTTTTCTATGGTCGGGTATATACTGAACTTTGTTACACAAAAGTATATACTGCATTTTCCATAGATATGCTAGATTTTTTCAATAGAGCGGCACATACTGTCTTTTCTAACAACGAAAGAGTAGTAACATACTTAAAAAAAAAGAATAGTATGTATCCCCCCCCAAAAAAAAAAAAGAAAAGAACAGTATATACTCCGACAAAAAAAATCAGTATACACTACAAATTTAGAAAAATGGTATATACTATAAATCTAGAACAAGTGGTCTCTCCTAATACTCTAGAAATAACGGTATATATATACTACTAGTTTCTGCCTCTCTGCTTTCCATCTCGTATTACATGTATTGATGCGTCAAATATTTTCTTATTGATGTTGATCTAATATTTTAATATTTTCGTGTAGAACGGTCGCCATTAATTTGGAGTGAGGAAATTCAAACAAAGTACTGTGTTGAACGCCTTGAAACAGAGGAATAGGAAGGTTTGCTTGTTCTGATCAACTAGTAATGCCGAGGGAGATCGAGGTGTGACACCGTCGCCGTCCGCCAGGGAATGTCATGGGAGAGTGCGGCGAGATGTCGCCCACCTGCGCAAGGGATGGGAACGCTGCCGATGAGATTTAGTCGTCGGCGTCGGCGCCGCCGCCTGGACACTAGGGTTTTTATTTTCTACTATTTCCTTTTGATATCGGGAATGATGGATTTGTGCGATCCGTTCGGTATGGACGAGTCCATTTATTCAGGATAATTAACAATTACGGAAATTATTTCTTTCCACAAAAACCGGAACGGGTTCGTGATGCTGCGCCTGTTAGCAGGTATGGGGATACTCATCATGCAGGTTGGGATCAACGGTGGATGAGAGTAGGAGTACGTACACCTGGGAGTATAGAAGCATTTTTTTTGAAACATATATATGCATAATATATATAAACTATTGTTGACGGTCATTAGCGATCAGTTTCGACTGTCAATATTACTGAGATAGAGGAGAACTAGTTATGCTTGCATTGCATATCCATGTTAGAACAATAATATTCCACTAGTATTTGGTTCACTAACCTTTTACAGAGAATAATCATAAAGTGGAAGAGAATCGACATCGAATCAGACGATAAATCAATCGGACGATGTCGAGAATCAGACTTGTATGAATTGGCCAAGAACTCAGAATTGACACGATGAATTAGGCCAAAATTCACAAGTTTGCAATGAGCAACAGAACAGGAGGCCACCTGCCGAGTTTGGGCCAGGTGGGCCCAGCCCATGGTTTGGCCGAACCTGCCATGGTGCCGATGGATGCAGGGTTTGATGGACGGCTGGGATTGATCCCCAATGTCGGTTGGAGGGTATTACCGACCATTCCAACCGTCATAATCGTCATTACCTGCCTATAAAATGAGCTCACTCTCTTCACTTCAACATACACCTCAAGCAAGAGCTCTCTCGTATTCTCTCAAGTTAGTTTAGTGTTCTTAAGCTAGTGGAATAGGAATAAAGTAGAAATCGGAGTCCGGAAGCCTTCGGAAGAGTTCGGGTATGGCTCTAGTAGCTCTTCTCTTCTCTTTTGTAAGTTTTTTACTTTTATTAGAATACTCTTATTTATACAATTATGGTATTTGTCAGGGTTGTGGATACCACATACCTAATAGTAGTTGACTAAATCTCGGCAGGACCCACCACATACCATGTCTTATATGGAAACTGACCTCGGATATGGAGGGAGTTCCGGATAAGGAAAGACAACTAGAGTTCTACATGTAAACGTCAAGGACTACTCGGATTGTATCCATATTGGTTTTCTTAGTTCTACTTGGACATGGGGACACCTATGGGTATAAATATAAGGCCCCCTAGGAGGAGAGGACACGGAACAATAGATCAAGACACAAGATCAACATACAAGCCAACATGCGCCAAGACAAGACGCCGGATATTGACTTCAAAGATAAGCATGGCTAGTCCCCTACGGTATCTACGGATACTGTCAGGAGAGACATAGCGCTGTCTTTGATCTCGCCGGATGCGGATTCGAGGAGGAAGGCTACCCTGTTGTCGACTACGAGTCAGCACTTCAGATCGCCAAGTCGACAACAGTTAGATAGGCTACCTCAAATATTATACTGGTGTGATTATGGTGCATAAGAGCAACGACCGGCTTCAGCCAACCGGAGTAGGGTTATTACCTGACAATTCAGGGGCCCGAACCTGTATAAAATCCTCGCCCCCATCTCTTTTACCTCAATCTCGCATATATCCTAGTACCAATGATCCCCATACTATGCAAATACCGTAGTCGTGACATCAAACGTCGACAGTATTGAAATACTTTCCGAGTATATGAATGCGAATTTTACATTATGTTCGTGTTATATTGAATATACTGCTAGCTTATCTGGGAGATGCGTTGGTACGGGTATAATGTTTGGTTATGCAATTACTCTATGTCATGAAGATGATATTAGAGTAGTATCTAGTAGTTTAGGCGTGGTGTCTAGATTACGGGATATTATTATTTACGGTTATATGCTGCGGATGAGAGGTGGGCCGATGATAGTGATAGCTCAGTACGGGTATTCCTCCGCGTGTATATATAGTCCTAAGTTAATTTCCCGGGGAGGGTACTACTCCGCATTTAGCCCCGGTTGTATGGTCATGACGGGCTGTCGTAAGGAACTCGGCAGTCAGGGGTGGCTTCTCGAAGTACCAGGAGGGCATCGGATAGGGGGTATTAGCTACTATATCAGATAACTAGGATGTATATATACTATGTATATTTGAAGTATAGGAATAGATTCTCTTTCTGTTTTCTTCCCACTTAGCTTAAATATTTTAGTATGAGAATGAGTAGCTCCTTGCTTGTGTGTCACTCTACCCTTTGGATTTTCTTAACCCCTGCATAGACTATGATTATTACAAGTAACATATAAATTATTAGTCAGGTTCTCTCTACTATGATTTTTCCATGGGATTAAATAAATACGATACCCTTGGAATACTCTCGGGTGAAATGCTACAATGATATATCTGTGTGCTTGCGGATAAACTCTGTAACCATAATATACCAAGAGTATTTTTGCGCCATTGCTAGGAATTATATTTCTAGTAATGTCGTTAAGAAATACCAACAACAATGCAGCAACATGGCCATGGAAATAAAAAAAAAAGAATCGATCTTTAGTCCCGGTTGGTGTTACCAACCGGGACTAAAGATGGCTCAACCGGCCACGTGGTTGAGCGATCTTTAGTCCCGGACTAAAGATCGATCTTTACTTCCGGTTTTTTCACCTCGGACTAAAGATAGCGATATTTAGTTCCGGATTGGTGATCCCAGTTGGAAAACCGGGACTACATGGGTTACAAACCGGGACTAAAGACGGTTTCTTCACCAGTGTAGTGGCCAGATTTATATCCATTATCTGAAAAAAACACACGTGCATTTTTCTCAACCGCAAAAACCCATGTAGTTTCCAGTTTCCTCGTACTCTCTCCCGGCAATAATTGGTGACTGCTTCCACTTTTAGCTATTTCCTGTTCACGGTTCCCCACATCTTTTGCTAGCATGCCCCTACCCATTCATATTGAAGCTCATAGAATAGCCCATTGCCAGAGATGAGGACCAGATGAGGAACCAACAATTACCATTTAAAACTCCATAAAATACAAAAAGGGAAGGGATAGTACGTACTTTGCTGAAGAGATGGCAGCTCCTTTGTTGTTATCAACAATCATTTTGGCTCTAGTGGTGGTAGCATCCTCTACTCATGGTACCATGGCCAATGGGGTATTCCAGGTGCGCCGCAAATTCCATATCGTGGACGGTGTGTACAAGGGGAGCGACATAGGTGCATTACAAACCCATGATGAGAACCGCCATCGTCGCCGTAACCTTATGGCTGCAGAGCTCCCACTTGGTGGCTTCAACATCCCATACGGCACTGGGTATGCTTCAATCATCTCTGCATTTGGTCATGTCTGTGTTTGCTTGGTTGGTTGGTTTGGTTATTAGGGTTAAAAAATGGATCTTGGCATAGGCTATACTACACGGATATAGGGATCGGGACACCCGCCGTGAAGTACTATGTGCAGTTGGACACCGGTAGTAAGGCATTTTGGGTTAATGGCATCTCCTGCAAGCAATGCCCTCACGAGAGCGACATATTGGTAGGTTTCCTTGTAGTGTTTCTTTAGTTTCAGTCCCTTAATTTGCTTGCAAAATTCTTTTGCAATTTAGGGTTTTTATTCATTATAGAAGTTGAAATTCTGGATTGTAATATGTTTTTGTTTTTGTCGTGGGTACGTGTATTTGCTTGTGTGCAGAGAAAGCTGACATTTTATGACCCTAGGAGCTCAGTAAGTTCAAAAGAGGTGAAATGTGACGATACAATATGCACTTCGCGACCACCATGCAACATGACCTTACGTTGTCCGTACATCACGGGGTACGCTGATGGTGGCTTAACAATGGGCATCCTTTTCACTGATCTTCTGCACTATCATCAACTGTATGGGAATGGGCAGACTCAGCCAACCAGCACCAGTGTCACATTTGGGTGAGTTATTAAAGAAAGAGCACTGCTACACGTACTATGTTTTTCTTACTAAATTTTTACTAACAATCATCTCAACTGTTTGATTTTGCTAAATGGAAGTTATAAAAAATCTAGATACACTCATAGCATGACATATCAATGTATTACAATTCGTATGTGAAATTTATTGATTTACAACTGAAGTGATCTATTGTAAAATGCCATTGATAAGCAATAGTTCAACAATATGTTTTCCATACGTGCAATACTCTTTCTTTTTTACCATCACATCATGGTTAACCTCAAATTCTGTCTCTAGTTTTTACAAAATGACCAAAATATCATTGAGAACACACATATACCCTTGACAGACTTCTTTTATTTTTTACAGTGACCAAAACACCTTTGATAACTCTGTTAAACCCTCGACAGACTTTCGCGAGTGCCTGTTGCAGTTTATGGTGAAATGAACTTTCCATTAGAGGACAACAAAGGCCCCTTAATGGTTAGTTCACAGCAATGGAGAAAAGGTAGAAAAATAACATGTATGATGGCATAACATATAACTCATATTTATAAAATCGAAACACAATAACCAAATCTACCAGAGAGTTGTGAATGGTACGAACACCAAAAACCAAAATGGAATAAAAATAATCCTCTAACCTTACAGAGTCCACGATGAAGTCTGGTGTGCACCGGTCTGACCGCTCTGATGCTGTCGGTCTGACCGGTGTAGAGTCGCCGGTCCAATAGCCTTGCTTCTCCCTTTGCCTGACACTGCTGGTCCAACCATCTAGAAGTCACCTGTGTGACCACTGTGCCGCCGCCGGTCAGACCTCAAGGATGCTACCAGTCTAACTACCGAAACAAAGTAAAATACAAATCAAAGAACTCTTTAGAAGTAAATCAACTTTATTGTTTCTAATTGTGCTCACAAAGTGTAACAATAACACTCATTTCTCAACTTTTGACTATACTCAAAATTTAGGCTAAACCCTTTTTTTTTTCAAAACTGTTATCTCACAGAATGGTACCAAGAGGCTCAACCCCTCTTTTATTTATACCTTGAAGTGGCTGCACAAAGCCACGAATTCAACTTGGATAAGTAGTTCTAATCTCATAGAAAACCTACCCGAACAAGTATACAACTTATCGCTTTACAAATCAAACTCCAATCTTTTCAAATTTGGATTCCTTCCAAATTTGAGTCATATTTGTTGATGGCATTTCATAGAGTCGAGTGGCTGCATGTTGATGGCATTTTATAGAGTCGAGCACTTGCATGCTGATGGCACTTACAATGTTCCTTTTCATACCAAAGGCATTCCATTGCACAAGTACACAGTAGGCAATCACTGCCGGTCTAACGGTTGCTATAGGCTAGCAGTGATTAACTATATATAATGCCGGTTCATGCTGGCTTGGATATTTTTTTCCCTACCAACCCATGTGTATGGGCTATGATAGACCTAGCATCTCTGTCGGTTCAGCAACTGGTAGTGATAGGTGAGGCCACCACTGCTGGATGACCTCATCTAGTTCAAAAACTGATAGTGATGCATTAGTTATGAATCGATGGTGATCGGAGTTTCCGTACTGGTATTGTTTTATTAAATCTGAAGCATTATTTTACTGCATCACATGGCAACAATTAAACCATACATATATTTTTTGTTCACTATTGTCTATAAGGTGGGTATGCTGTATTGATTGTCTTTTATTGTAGATATTCTTTTTGAGAAGCCATGCTATATAAGTTTGCCCACTTAGGACCTGCTTGAAATTGATTATTGACTGTATTTTTTTCATGGATTATCTGCTTTGATTATATGGATAGACAAAATATTTTCAGAAATATATTCAACAGATAGCTTAGAACAAGTGGTCCAATAAGTATACATGCAATAGAAGAATGTTCAATTTTAGAGGCGTTGAGCAAATCCATGGCTATAATCCAGCGAAGTAGCAGAAGAGACATGGCATAAGTTAATGCTCCTGTGGGGGGCTACCATTGGATGTTGCATCACACAACACACTAGTTCTTTTTCATATGAATGGTATTTTATTGCACTAGCACACATGAGCTAATCACTACCACCCATCACTACTGGTTGCCATGCATAGTGCCAACAATTATTGACTATTAATGCCATTTCATGCCAGCCGGGTTGGGCATTTACCAAATCTATGTGAATTCACTATGATAGCCTGAGCATCGCTGTCGGTTCGGCCACCGGTAGTGATAGCCGAGATCACTAGTGTCGGCTGGCCTCTGCTGGTTTAGAAATTAGCGTAGATGCCGGTGATGGGTTTTGTGTAAGTATTTTTATTTGCTTTTCATGTAAATCTCTGATGAACTCATCACATGACAATAACCGGTTATGGCGGTTATAGGTATATTTTGATATTTTCTATGCCTTGTTCTCCATAAGGTGGGCAGGCTGTATTAATTGTGTTTTATTATAGCTGTGCTATCTAAGAAGGTGTGCTATATATGTTGGCCCACTAAGGCCATGTTTGAAACAAATTATTACTAGTTTATTTTTGTGGATTACCTACTTGAGAAACAATCTTAACAAATGGCTTGGAAAGTAATCTAACCTATGCAGTAGAAGAATATTTTTTAGCAAACATATTTTTAGGGACGTGGAGAAAATCCGTGACAATAATTCGATGAAATGGCTCCCCTGTGCTTCTAGGTGTGGTTTACAACAATCTGGAAGTTTAAACAATTCAGCAGTAGCGATTGATGGAATTATTGGTTTTGGCAATTCTAATCAGACTGCGCTATCACAATTGGCTGCAGCAGGGAAGACAAAGAAAATATTTTCTCATTGCCTTGATTCCACAAATGGAGGTGGAATTTTCGCTATAGGAGAAGTGGTGGAGCCAAAAGTAAAAACAACACCTATAGTAAAGAATAAGTGAGTTAACCATGCACTTTATTATGTTTCTTTTATGGTCACAATTTAATTTGGCTCTACTTTAAATACATATATTTTTACCTTGGTTATAGCATCTTCCGGTATACTTGTTTAAGAAGCATTTATCAACCCCCCTAAAATAAGATGCATTTATCCACTTAAACATGAACTGTGTCAAGTGGTACATCTCTGGTACAAACGTTGTGAAAAAAATGTATGTGTTGTTGTTCTTGAGTGTTCTTATTAGGCACAATGTTTCAAAGTTTTGAATGCACATAGCTATGTGAAAATTTATGTTGGCTGTCTTCAACATGGACTGAAGGGTGCTCTTAGGCTGGAATCGCTAGAACCTTAAACTATAATTTTTAAAAAAGCTATTTATATACTTTAGTACATGATCTTGGCTCTCCACCAGTCCCTGTTGGATGTTAGGTTTATGACAAGTAGGGATATATGCATATAATATCAATTTGTATTGTAGTGCACGTATGCCTTCTTACATGTTGTAACCTTTTGAGAATACATGTCTTTCTGCGTGTAATCCAGACTCGTGGTTCCAACACAAAGACCATAACCAACCTTGTTTGGTTCTATTCTCGTTTCCACCAAACTAATGCTATTGTATCCATTTTGAATCTGTATAATAATCACTGGACCCAAAGCATGGATTTACAAATTTGAGGGAATATGCATAGTTTTTTATAGAAATACTTATCATGTTTATCTGCATCTTCTGAAAATTAAAAGCAACAAGGCATTTGGAACTTTTGAGCCCACTCACACACCACGCACACTAACTCACATCAATTCACGATTCTATCACATAGTGAGGTATATCACCTTGTGAACCTCAAGTCGATCAATGTTGCTGGCACAACACTTCAGCTTCCTGCCAATATTTTTGGAACGACCAAAACAAAGGGTACATTCATTGATAGCGGTTCAACCTTGGTGTACCTTCCAGAGATTATATATTCAGAACTAATACTTGCGGTATGGCAAAAGTACTGCTATTCTTTTCTAGTGGTAGAATTGTTTGCAATTACGTTTACATATAACTCTCAACCAATTGCAGGTATTTGCCAAGCATCCGGACATAACCATGGGTGCTATGTATAATTTTCAATGTTTTCATTTTCTTGGAAGGTATACTCTATAACACAAAATCTAGCTATAGTGCAGAGACATTACATTCACCAATGGACTAAATACCAGAAGATTCATAGGATTCATATTGAGTTCTAATTCAATCTTTTCAATGCCTCTGAATTCCGCTTTATCCATCAAATAACCCCAATTTGTTGGTACTCCGCTAACATTACCCTTGTTTTAATACCCAAGTACCCTATACATTTGTTGATTGTGAGGAAAACCAGTAATTCTCTAACAATTCCCATTGGGTCATAACCTAATAAAGAACGCTGCCTACTCAAACCGAAGCTTTGTTATGGACAATTTTAAGTCTTGAATAATACTCTAAATGGGTGAAGTTGCCCAAATTACCAAAACCTTAGAGTAAAAATAAAAATAAAAGAAACTTTTGCTTTTCTATATGAGTTTCAGACAAAATATAAGGTACGATGGAGAAGCAGTAGTGGAAATTGTTTTCATTATACTATTTACTCGGTAAAAGACACATAAACTGCTATTTCATCTGCTACAGCAGCAAAACATATGTCAAAAGTGCAGTAAGGGTTTATTTAGAGGATTTCCTATTTCTTTTCGGATTACTTAGACTGCTCCATAGTTCTGAGGGATGGGGTATATTATATGCAACTTAGTCTTCAGATGGTAGAATATAATTATTCCATTTTACTTTGTGATTATTCTAACTATGTTGTTGTTTTCTTGTGCAGTGTTGATGATAAATTTCCAAAGATAACTTTCCATTTTGAGAATGATCTTACCCTGGACGTGTATCCATATGATTACCTTCTTGAATATGAGGTAACATGACATTTCACCCCCATGCTCTACCAAAGTTGGTATAAAAATTTGTTCACAAATTGGTATTGCCTTGTCTTATTACTTCTGACAACTTAACACTTCAAACTTGTCACGGCCAGAAAATACCTTTTCCGAATGCTAGTGTATTAATCCCCGTCGTAGGAAAATCCGGGGACACCACAACAGACTTGATACAAAAGACACATCTTTATTAATTATCACGATGATATTTATATTATTACATAGGCACATTAGGCCTATCAACAAAAGAAAAACAACAGCGGACTAGAGGACCTATGACTCCATCTTCACAAGCGCTCAACAGTGCTATAAGCTAGGACTCCACTTAAGACTTCTTCAAAGCTTCTCCGATTAGAGGATAAAAGATTAAGAATGAGTACAACCACCATACTTAGCAAGCCACACCAAGAAATGCACACATAATGCAAATGGGTACAAGCAATAATGATACATGTTGACTTTTGCTTAAAACCCATTTTTAAATAGTTTAGTTTTAAAACACATTTCAAAGCATGATCCTAATCTAGTCAATTTTTTTAGTCAAGCTGCACACTTGCACGTACTTGCGTTAACCCAGGCCATCAAATTGCAGTTCCAATCATTCCAGTTTAACTAAATAAAATCTCTAACTTGGGAACATTGCTAGGCTTGCCCATAACCGAGGGCTTGGCTATTCGAATAGATGATATTCTGATCATCCATGTCCTTTTGTTTCTGACCATATTAAGCTATGAGTTAAGCCTTGCCCACTAGACATGTGGTTGTAAGGAATATGCATTGTAACATAGGCCCGGGGACCAATCCTTATATATGATGGCCAAGGTGCGACTAACAGAACCAAGCACATTGAGCCCAACCTAAAACAAGTTTGAGAATTATGAAAAGAAGTCCAACATGTCCAGGCTAACAAGCCTCTAATCCACCATTAATCAAGATTATATGGTTATTCCCAAAGTCCAGATCATTAGAAAATAACTATATGTTTATGTTAGGGCATTGTTAAGCATAATCCTAAAATCTCTAGTAAACACCGCACATAGAGTTCTCACTAGATAGTTTTGGTTTTCTAGGGTTGTCAAAGGTAATTACTCAATATTCAATAAATAAGGCCATAACAAAGAATATAGGAAAGGCTAAGTAAAACAGTTATAACGCGATAAATTTAGTAAAGCGAATGCAAAAATTTAAATTAAAATACTTTCCGTAAATTGGGATTCAATAAGGAGAGCGTGACTTCCCTTGCTCAACGGAACAAACTTCCGAGACTTCAGCAACGAACATGAACTGCACGACTGGAATCTCCAAAATGACAACAACTATAGGTGACCCAAAACAAAGCCACAACTCTAAGAGAGAAATGATAACAAGACATAAAAACAACATACATGGGTAATTTAAGTTATAACAAAAGTTCAACTGGTCAATTTGGAGCTCATTTGGCCAAGAGAAGACAATCCAAAATTTAACTGTAGTTTAAATGAAGATTTCTGAATTGTTTAATTATTATTGTTCCCATAAATTATGTGTAACACAACATCGCTCGAGGAGAGAAAGGATCGAGCGACTAACAGCCAGGACCAACGGGTCAGACGGCTAGTTCACCGTGGATCAGGTTCACCGAGACGATGCACGGGAATAGAGCACCTACATGTAAGCCTCAAAGAAAAGACTGAAGAGTGGATCCCACATGATGCCAAACAAGCAGTCACGTGCGTCTAAACGCAGCTACACTTTACGTCAAAAAAATGCAGCTACACGCGGATGGAGACGACAACTGGTGACTGCGGCACATGACTGGTAGTCACCTAAGGCAAGGAAAATAGGAGGGAAAGAGCGGAAACCGGATTCTCACCACAAACATGGCGACATCCAAAATAGCGAGGAGGGAATTGTTGGTGAGGAAGACAATGGCGAGCTTGAGCAGTGACGACGGCAACTGGTCAACGACGAGGGGACAATGGAGGGATTGGTGCTGCAGACTTGAGGGAGGCGGTGGTGAGTGGTGACGTCGGGAAGCACTTGGACGAGGAGGGGACAGCGGCCAGAGGAAGATAGTGGTGACGTCATTCGGGTTGATGGCGGGGGTGCGTTCCGATGGTCTTCACTTGATGAGAAGGCACGGTTGAGGAAGAGGACGATGAGGGAATCGAAGACCGACATTGAAGGTAGACAAGTTAACGCAGTGGGGTGGTGCTCTGGCAAGGCTGGAGGGACTGCCGAAGGAGGAAGAAGACGGCGTTCTTCTCTGATCACTAGCAAGGATGAACTTCCAGCGATCTCCAGGCAAAATGGTGGGGTTGCTGAGCTATAGGAGGTTAATGCGTGGCCAGGGGTGGCGGCGCCGAGGTCTTCCATACGTGGCTTGGGTGGGTCTACGGGAAAGGGTGGCAGGAGCTCGCCGGTGCAGTCGAGATGGCAGGAGAGCAAGAGAGCTCGAGGTGGCTGTGAAAATGGATCGAAGGGAGGAAGACAGCGCCATTTTATAGGCTGGGAGAGGAAGGAGGGGAACGGTCGTGAGAGGAGCCACAGGCCATTAACAGCGACTATGAATTGGGAGGTTTCAAATCTGCGATATAAAGCCAAATTAATAGGGGGGAAAATATGACAGAATTGGAGAGATGAAAGTAGGGAAATGATTTTTGCAATCAATTTGGAGGAGAGACGTCTGGGGAGGCGGATCAACCTCGGTGGCAGTGCTAGTGCTAGCTAGGGAGAGGGGAACTGAATTGGCGGGTTGGAGGTGGAAGACGACGACGCAACGACTTCCTGGGCTGGCTGAGCCGTGCCCACCTAGGCCGAGCAAGGTAGACCCGGGAGAAGGAGGGGACTTTGCTCATGAGCCAACGGAGGAGGACAGGAAGCGGACTTTGGCTATAATCGGCCCAAAGAGAGGACATACTTGTTTTTAGGTTTTTTATTTTCATAAACTCTGAAATTTGTTTTGCTGCATATTTTAGGATGCTCTGAAAAAATCAAGGAAAAACTGAGGTGACATTTTAGAGCATGGAGAATTTAAGAAACATACTCTAAGCCACATTCAAACTTTTCTTGAACATGTTCTTGAACTTTTCTCAAACTATTATAGCTTTTAATTATTTCTATTATTCATTTTAGAATGTGATCTTTAATTTGGGATGAATTTATCAAGACATCACAAAAATGAAACATGAAACAATTATATGAAGCCAAAATAGTTCAAAGTCCAACCATGGATTTTATCCCATACATATTGCGGGCCACATCATGCGCTACATAGATATATGTGCTAGTCATATAATGGGTACCCATTAACAAACATTCGCTAAATTGAATATATATGTACTTCGTGTCATACTTTTTTTCTTCTTTGTACTGACAGAGTAACTTAGGCTCATCGTCATTGGCATTATAATGTAGAGAATTGTTTAATTAGTTACAAGAGAGATAAGAAATAATCTATATACATTAAATAGACGATGATATCTCCAAAAGTAACTGTACGGTTTTGAGTTTCACCTTCAGCTGTCAAATTTTAGTTCTTGTTTCGTACGTGAAGAGTCCCATTCTGAGATTCTCAATCAACTGACAGTTAGTTGTTTCAGTCATGCATGCTACTCTGTTTGGTATACATGCTTTTGTTTAATATTTTATAGTGCAAGTCTATAGATATATGTTCATCACACTTAGACTTGTTTGGAGCAGGGTAACCAGTATTGCTTTGGATTCCAAGATGCTGGAATACATGGATACAAGGATATGATCATTTTGGGAGGTTTGCATATATTGCTCTCCAAAAGAAAATTCCTTTTTCATATTTTTTTTTATGCTAGAGCCATTGCCCTGTTTTTTTTCAGACATGGTCATCTCAAATAAGGTGGTCGTCTATGACATGGAAAAGCAAGCCATTGGCTGGACAGAGCACAACTGTAAGTTTCAACTTGTTCAAATTTTATCGATAAATTGTTATATTCTGTTCTAACACCAGCGGTTGAGGAGGCATGTGGCGGTAGCGAGGGCCTCAGCCCAATAGGAAGGATGCATGGAGGCTTGTAGATGGAGGCACAGAATAAAGTCATTGGCTAGGAGTAAGGAGTATGAATTGGATGCTGAACTAGCTATGCCCCTGCATCTTGGCTGTTCTAGCCATGGCAAGGATAGTGTTACGGCTACAATTTAGGAGGTGAACGAGGTTGCGAAGGTTGTATAATTGTCAAACTAGTGGCCAAGGCCCTAGCACTCTAGGAATCCGAGGCGCCAGGCCAGTGTGAGAAGGGAAAGGAAAGAGAAAAAACTTTGTTTATCCCTTTGATTATCCTCCACAGTCCATCCCTTTTTGGGGTGGAGTTACATCCAAATAAGCCTTTTTGGGGGTGTATTTATATCCTTGGGTGCCCCTTGTCTAAATAGAACTAGGAAGACAAGTTTGGATACAATCCGACTAGTCCTTCTAGTGTCCAAGTAGGACTTTGCTTCTCTTTCCTTATTCGGAATACCTTCCGTATATGAGGCTTGATTCCGTACAAGACTTGGTATATGGTGGGCCCCGTCGAGCCTAACACTAAAATATCAGGTATGCCTTATCCTCCCCTGGTTGTTCATTTGGACTTGGCCACTCATGCCAACCTTCTTGGTTTGCAACGTTGATGGACATGCTCTAGCGCATGTGCTGCACATGCACCCCGAGACGAGCCTTGGCCTTCGTGAATAGGAAGCAATGAACCTAACCAGAATCCACCAAGGATTGTGGTGTGGCAATCGAATCTCGAGCAGCATGCTTTTCCCATCCGAAGATAGACCAAAATGGGGGGAGGGGGGGGGAGGGTCACCACTTGCTTCTTTACTCTGCTTTGGACTGAGTTTAGGCTTATGTAGGTGCCTGGGATTTGAAGGACGAGAGTGTACATATGGTGAAAATAGACGAACTATAGCTAAAAATACGGATTTAGTTCGGAGGGAGGTGGGAGGGGGGTTCACGACAGTGGTCGCTGCCACCGTGCTGCTGATTCCCCGGTCACAGCTTGGCTGTCCACCGCAATTGCACTGGCAGCCGACAATGTTAGTTTGGTCAACGATCATGACGCTGATGAAGTCGCTGACGTGCCCTTAGTCACGACGTGTGCAGTTGGTGGTTGTCTCCCCCAGATTGTCTAGCTTTTGATGACGGATGTCAATACTCATAACTTAGGGGATCACCAAGACCAATGATGAAGATTTGTTGCTGTTAGTCCGAAGTGAAACTGTGGCGCACCCCTTTCTGAGAAGTGTGGCCAGGATGGTTCGCCCTCCTCTTCCTCGAAGTGTATGTTCCAACATTGAGCATTGCCAATCATATGGTAAGAAGCCAGCCATAGAATGTCCTCCTCCATGACCTTGTGCCCATGGAGGAACTGCTCACATATCTTTAACAACGATAGTGGTTCCTGCTTGGCTGTCGAAGTCCAGGAACTCTGACTTGTTGACCGCAGAACACCACTACCACTGGTGCTCTGATCCATGTTTGGAACAAGAGACTCCTCTCCTGTACTGCTACCTGAGCCATGCTTGTCGATGTTTGGAAGGTGGAGAGCAACACCTGAGCCATGCTTGTCGATGTTTGGAAGGTGGAGATCGTGGCTCTCCAGTATTCGGTTAATGGTGGATAGATGCCCCCGGACTTCATCCATCTTTTGTGAAAGTGGAGCTCATGGTTGTCCTGTATGTAGATGATGGTGGACAACTAACCCAGGACTTCATCCATCTTGGCGAAGAGGGGTACCATGCCTTCAATTGTTAACATCGAGATGGTGGTGGCGAAAGAGTGCTCTGATACCAATATATTATGGATAGAATTTAGGTGGTGCATGAGGTTGCGAATGTTGTACGAGCGTCCAATAGGAGGCTTAGTCCCTAGTGCCCTAGGATGCTGAGGCACCAGCCGTGAGTGAGGACAAGGAATCATCATGCTGTGAACAACGTGCAAGGAAGGAGATAGTTTCTGCTTATTCCTTCTTTATTGTCCAATAGTACATCAAATTATAACCTAATTAATAGGAAATTACCAACTAGGGATATGACACACTAAAAGGAAACTTGATGGTGCACCCGGCGTGTTCTTGGACTGCTGCTTGCGACGGCGGTAAGTAATTATAACCCATGCCACATGGTTGAGGCCTTAACCCGTGCATTGAGGCCCCAATCACGTACACAATGGCCGCCCACTATTTGTAGGTCGGTTCAAGGGGCCAGCGAATGACCTTTTCTTAAACCAACTCTGAAAATTCACACCAGAGTTGAACCCATGAGCTAGTAGGTGCTACCATGCATAAAAGTGTAAATACTAGGCTGCATACCCATTCACAACGACGGTTGCCCATATTTTCTTGGAGGCATGCTTTAATGGGGATCTAACATGTGATCAACCGTGCACGGACGTGCTCCCCCCATCCCAACGCGCGGCTTCGCCCCCCTTCTCATATGGTTTTCAAGAAAGAATTTAATATATGTTTAGAAAAGAAAAAAAATACTAACAAAAGAAGAAAAAATCTGCTCAGACATATTCATGTGTATAAACTTTATACACATAAAATCTATGTGTATAAACATTCAATGAAGCTAAATTCGGTATGAGATATTTGAATCCATTTGTCAGACATTTAAAATTTGGTGTATAAACTTTATGTGTATAGACTTTGGGTGTATAAACTTTGATTGTATAAACTTTAGCTGTACAAACATTTCAAATAAGGAAAGCATGTGGAGCAAGAAAAGAAGGGGTGCCCAGAAAGAAAGGGCGACCTCCACACGCTGATACATGAGCATTGGCACGCCGAATTCGGGCTTCCTTGCCTTTGGTCGCCACCAAATAACAAAGAGAAAACCAATGTATGTCTAGAGTTTATTAAAAGGGATTGTTTAGATTCCTTGGGTGGCAATCCTATAGTTCTAATAAGTCCACTCTTAATTAATCAAAATAGAGTCTCTTTCATATGGATAAAAGGTCAAACAACAAATTCCAAACCTAAATATGACAAGCATTTTCAATTTCTAAAAATTTACAAAATTATATGTAGAAGTATTCAATAACTTGCAAAATCAAAAAAAAAGCAAGGATAATTCAGTATTTTGAAACATACGCACAATGACCTACAAATAAAAATATTCTTATTTCCTTTATAACAACAGACAATTTAATTTCGTTTATCTGAAACATTTTTCCTTCAATGGAAAAAGACGGAAGTTCATGATATAGTAGTTTCCGTCCTAGTTTTTATTGTGGACAATCTTGATTTGCATCTTAGCATTTAGCGTTCAAGTCAAGTAAACAGTACCAGTGCCTAGCAACACGAACATAAATAAAGAACCGAAGATACACTTCCATGACTATAAGTGGCACTTAATTTATTTAAGGAGAATAACATCATGAACTTGAAAAGATGGACATATAAGAGGATTAATAGCATGCAACAATAATAATAATGATGCACATATGGATTATAAAATAGTTAGACCGATTAAAAACATAAAATAGATATAGTGAATTGAATAGAGTAAAACTGCTGAATGATCACGCATAAAACAACTTCATGACACAATTACCTTAAAGATGGTAATAGCCCAAAGTCTTATCAGCGGTACTAGAACCCTTCAAACTTAAAGAACAAATCAAGTTCGAAACATATTACCTCTAGAATGAAAAAATTACCTCTAGAATGCTCAATATAAAATCTGAAAGCCCGAAAACCTGAATTCCGACAAACAAGCAAAACTATGTTTACTTATTATTCTGGTCATAACTTTTAAACCACTCAAATTATATATATTAATTTACAATGCACTATGTTGGCGAATGGCCTCACAAGTCCATGTAGGAGGCATCCTATCATGGAGGAGAGGGGAGGTGGAAGCAGTGGCTTGTAGTAGTGTCAGGGTACACTCACTGAGGCACATTCCTTTGGAGAATAAAACGATGCTCCACACCGCAGAGGAAACGGCATGGGGAGAGCTCAGTGAGGGCAAGCATCTCCAGGTGTTTGTCTCGTTGTTGGATCGGTACCTCAGACACGCAGCTGCTCACGTTGACACCATATCTGCACCATTGCTGGGCAAGTTTTTGCATCTGCATTGATATAAGGCTTATCGGCCGATCTCTTTGCCATATATGTGCCACAGCTGTCAAGCGTGACACACCACTGCAAGCTTATCGTCTGATATGTGCCATCAACATCGTCCTTCAGCCGAGCAGCCCTCGGCGCCACAGAGCTCATCAGCCCACTGCACAAACTCCATGGAGGGCTGCTCACGATCCGTCATCCGTGTTACCACAAGCCCTTCAATCGTGGGAGGGGACGGTGGAAGTGGGGAGGTGGTGGTGATTGGTGAAGAGTGATGACTCAAAGCTTTAAAGTAAATGAGGATGGCAGCATTCACAGTGAATGGAAGTAGTTGGAGGCGGAAGTGGCGATGGTGATTTGGGAGTAGAGGAGGACAACGACGGTCCAGACGTGTGAGGGTAGATGAGTATGCAGGGTTATGGTTAGGCTATGATAGTTTAAAAGAAAATTTCTTACCATATAAAACAGGAACCATGAGATGCTGAGCAGCGGTACAAGATTTGGAGCACAGCAAACTGGTTTGACAAACTTGGGACAACATATTTGAAGTAGTCAATCCTAGCAACTTGATCGTATCCTCCTCGCATGAATGTTTTCTCCTCGCACTCACTCGCTAATCAATGCCACAACATGGGCGGACTACTGCTATCCACACGTCTATGGGTGGAACGTTGTGTGCAGACACGTCTACCTACAGCTAGTGTTTGGCTCGTGAGTGCAGGGGCGGCTAGGGTTTATCATGATGGTTCATGTACTTGCATGTCTCATTTACCCCCTCAACCGTCGCCCTTGAATGAATAGAACTTCTAATTGGACCTCCAAGGACCATTAGGACGCTTACCTAGATCCCTATCCAATCAAGTCATTTCAATACATTAAATGTGTGACCCAATAGGTTCGTGTACACTCACTACATGTATCATAACAGACCTAGATACTTCCTTTATAGCAATCTAGTTACGTGCAGTAGCATTTGACAACCTAAAGTTAGCCAATATGCTTGTTGAGAATCATGATACCACCTATGATATACAATCAAGGAGGATTTAGAAATAGTAGCATATTAGATGAAGAGTATCACGAATAAGTCACATATTCATTGATCAATAGTAAGTCATCTATCTCAAGGAACACTTCATTATAATTCTAGACAAAGTATGTGAAACAATCATCTCAATGATTGCCTCTAGAGCATATCACTAATAAGGGACAACAATGTTGCTTGTGCTTTGGAGGAAATGGGGATGGTGATGGTGTTAGTGTGTAGGCGATTTGGGATCGGTGTCCAATGTGCGGTGAGCAGAGTAATTGTGTGAGGGAGATAGATGAGGGTGACGAAAATGTGATGCTTTTGACAATGGCCAGTGGGGCATGGGTAAGGAAATGGTACATGTATGATAGTACTTAGTGCCATAAGGTTTGTAGTGTAAAATTTGAACATTTTTAGTTAATAAAGGGACTAAAATGGTCAAATAGTTAAGGGTTGAAATGCAAAATTTTATAGAGGAAGTGACTTTGTGCTATAGTCTCATCTATGGTTTTACAAGTCATGTTCTCTCATACATAAACCATCTTTACAAGCGGTCAAAACATAAATTTGTAAACGACTATGAGGCCCACATGCCCCGAGGTGTCTGTGAAAATCGGTATTTTCCCAAACAGGTAGCTGAACCGTGTACGAAAACAGATTTTTTGCATAATGCCATCCATCTGCAAAAAAAAAAAGTCCAGAAAATCAAAAACCCAGAAACCCGTGCTCCCATTCCCACTGTCGTTGTCGCCAGCGCAGTCCAATGTCATTGTCGTTGCACCGGAAGTTATTGCCGCCTCTCCTCAGCACTCCTTCACCACCCTGTATAGATCCACCCGTCGCAGGGCCGGGCGGTCGATCCTGCACCTCCACGGCCACCCCTTGCCTTTCCTTCACCAGCGTCGCTCCCGAGATTGGGACCAGTGGATCCGCTCCCCTTGAGGCTTTCACTATCATCGTAGTTACCGTAGCCGCACAGTTGTTGTCACCGCCCATCGTGTTGTCGGCAGAGGCGGATCCCATAGCGGGGCTGCCTGGTGGTGATGGATCCACCTCTCCCGCGGCCAAGGGTGGTGCCGCCTAATCCGCTGCCTTGAGGCCGCTGCCTCCGTCACTATCGCCCTAGTCATTGTCGCCCCTTCCTGCCGCTCCTGAGGACAGTGCCACCACCGGTTGGCGCTTGCTTGCACGCTCCCATCATCGGTAGAGCTGAGAGGAGCCAAATGAGGTAGGGAGAGGAAAGGGGAGGGGAGGAGTACAGAGAGGAGATTCGGGAGGAGAGGTGATGGACGGGGGAGTAAATCATAAAGGAAGTATGAACCGGCTGGGTGTGAAAACTTGCAGGCAGGCCTCTTAATTGGACCATCAGCGAAAATATACCTATTTTTTAAGGTGTGTCTCTTAATAGGTATGTTTGTGAAAATGGATTTTGTCACGCCCATAGATTCGACAACCCAAATCACCGGCTATATGTGCATTTAACCTCTGTCCATGCATCAACCAGAGTACACAGGTGACAATTTGATGCAGTTCCACGTCTTACAAAAATACAAAATAAACTCAAAAAAGCAGCGGAAAAACGAAAGACCAACTAAACTTAATCTTCTCAGCGAAGCGAAGCTTCCTCCATACTCCACAGGCAAAATCTTGACGTCTGGCACACGCCTAATCTTCATATTTTGCTTTTAATGCAAAATATCTCTGCTTCTGGGGGATTGGGAAAAATAAAGCAAGACTAAGTACAACCACCATGCTCGACAAGTCATACCATGGAGAAGGTATGATGCAAGGTTAATCACAGGATTGGCTCATAGGATATTTTGCATTAAAAGCAGCATTTATAAATCATAAGTTGAAAATAGTAAAACAATAGATAATTAAGAAGTATTAACATCATCACTGTCCAATGCTAAACCACGTTGCGATAGGCCCAACCCAAAACCACCTGAACTACACCAGTTCAAGAAGTCAAATTATTAAGGTGAGATTAATCACGGTGAGCTAGATGACCGCCCAATAACCGCGGGCACGGCTATTAGAATTGTTTTACTCTGATCAGAGGTGTACAACTTTACCCACAAGACACAATTCCGCACATGAAACCATGCCCCCAAGTACCGCCACGATACTGCAAAGGGATAAATCGTGACAAAATCCTCCATATAACCACCACTAACCAGTACACCCACCTCCGGTTTCACCCCTATCCCCATAAGGCGATGGGCAGTCCCCGCTCATGCCTTGGTAAATCCGGAAGCAGCGTAGACCCCCCCCAGCCCATCCATACTCCATCACGCCTACCCTCGCCAATGGTGTGCTAGCTAGAAAATATAAAACTTAAGATTTAGCCTGGAGCCCATCTGGCTTGTGGTTAGTACAAGCATATCTTCCAGGGATTCCCTTGAACCGGTCCTTAATTGTCATGGGCACGACCACCAAATGAATCATGCATGTACCCACGACCCACCAATAAAGCATATATAATTAATTAACCATATGCCAAAATGGCACAATATCAGCATAAAAATTAAGGACTGTATTACAGTGAATCTTATTGTGAGCTAGTTGATCCAAGCATGGCTAAGCATCCCTAGACCAATCATCTAGTCAAATTATTATCCTAGGCTATCAATGAATCAGGGTAAACATAGGCTGAGTACTGGTAAATTCCATCCCACATGGCATAATAAAATAATGCAAATTTAAGAGAAAAGCAGGGGTTTTGTAAATAGGCTCAATATGATCAATGATATTCATATGACTTGCCTTGCTCTTGAGCTGACGGGACCTCAGTGACCACTTCAAAATAAACTGGAGCGTCGGAACTGCTGGAGTCTAAACGACAAACAAGGCACACAGTAAGTACAAGCTAAAAAGCTACTGAAACAGCAAAAGAAACCAATTTTATTGAATTCTTGATATTTTAGCGAATTTACTACAATTTGAATGTGTTAAAACGGAGCTCAGATTATTTAATTATCAATTTTACAAGATGCTCTGTGTTATTACTAATAACAGAAAAAACTTAATCATTTGACAGAGATTAATGTCCAAAACAAAATAAGATCAAAGGATAGATTGACTGGCTAGCGAGCCTCACGAGATACCGACTCAACGAGTTGATTCTACGTGACAGGGGATCATCGAAATGATCAACCGAAACTGACGGCTCTGAACGGCTCTAAACTAAAGGACAACTCAACACGGACGAATGAACGAACCACGGGAGCACCTTGTTCGAACGAACGAGCGAACGACTCAACAACGGCTGCGGCTAAACCGGCGGGCTAGACAGGATTCACGGTAAAGCCTTGGTACGGCAAACAATAAGCCGGTAGGAACCTAGGGTTGCACCTACGGCTAGACAACTCAACTACTGAGGAACGGGACAAAACAACGGCTAGGTTCTAGCAAAGCGCAATCATGACACAACGGCGGCAAGCGGCTCGGCACGACAAGGCGGCGGCTCATCATGACGGCGGCGCTGCTCGGCACGGCAGCGACGCGGCTCGGCAAGGCGTCTAGGTGGGGCAACATGGCTGTGGCGGCGCGGCATGGCGGCTCGGCACGGTGGTAGCTCAGCTAGACGGAGCGGCACAGCGGCGGCTAGGGTTTAGCGGCACGATTCAAACCAACAAAAACAAGGGGAAAAACTAACCCTAAAACAGGGGGAAAACCTTACCGGAGAGCAAAACCAGCGAGGGAGCACGACGACGATGGCGGCGGTCCGGCGGCAAGCACGAGATTGATGATGGAGGCGGTGCTAGAGAGGACACAACGGGTTATGTTAGACAGGGATATAATTGACATTGGGTTCAAACAATTCAATTAAGAGGGAAAATGGATCACCGGTGACGCGAGGGCGACGGCGGCGGCTAGGCTATTGAGTTGCAAAAGGGAAAAAAAAGGGGAGGGATCACTTATATAGGGGAGGACTAAATTAGGAAATGTGGAGTCCTAGGGGGAGTAGGATTGAGAGGAGGGGAGGGAATCGGAGTCGGCAAAGGGGGAGGGCGGCGCGCGCACGGGAGGAGGGGGAGGCGTACGGTTGAGGGGGAAAGTGGGAAGGAAAAAGGAAACAAGGGGAGACTGGGACTTTCCCGAAAAGGAAAAGCAATGCAGTGCCATTTTAGGAAAAGAACGGAAACGGATATTGTTCGTCATGCAAAACGAAACCGCAGACCGAGAGGGGTGTGAATTGGGCACAATTCACGAGCAAAAGCAAAGGAAGAAATTATTAGCTTGACACTTTTACTTAGCAACACTGCCTCCATTGTTCTAATATTTACTCTTTAGGTCCTGTTAGTGATTTTCAGAGCAAAGAGAATTTGAAAAAAAAATTTCCCTGACAATTCCGATTACTAAATGCATTGTTAATTGGGTTTTTCTCCTGATTAACCAAAGCAAATTCTTGAAGCCATTTATTAGTGATTTGGAACCTAAGGGAAGGTAAAACTCAGGGTGTGACAAACCTACCCCCTTAAACAGAATATCATCCTCGAGATTCGGAAGAACTGGCGAAGAGATGGGGATGGATGGCTTTCAACTCATCTTCTCTCTCCCAAGTTGCTTCATCTTCCGAATGATGGCTCCACTGAACTCTACAAAACTTGATCACTTTATTCCTGGTGTTCACTTTCCACTTGATTCAAACTTACTCCTTTCTTCTGAGTTAATGGAGACTGCATCACTACCACTTCTCCTTTTCCATTAACTAACGTAACTGTGCGGCTTGCACAATCAATGACTCCGTTGTGTTTTGTCAACCAATCCATTCCCAGTATGACATCTAGGTCTTTGCACTCCACAAGGATAAGATTGGCTAGAAAAGGTGACACTTGGATTTCTATCATCGTAGAGGGACAAAAACTAACTAATGTTGAGCTATTTCCCGGTGTATTAACTTTCATGGGAGAACTAAGTTCCACTTTTCTTAACCCGTGTACCCCAACAAATCTCTTGGATATAAATGAATACGTAGCACCAGAAAAAAAAAAACTATAGCAGGAATTGAGTTCGCAGGGAACGTACCCAAAACCACTTCCAGCGCTGCTTGAGCTTCTTCCGTAGACACGTGATTAACACGAGCTTGAACAATCTTGGGTCCATTGCGCTTTCGTTTAGGACACTTACCTGCAAAATGTCCGGGATCTCCGCAGTTGAAACATGTGAGGGGCTTTCCTCCTAACTCCTTCGGCTGTTGGGGCTGCGAAGCTTGAGACTGTTCCATTGGCGGGCGCGGAACGGGATTACGGTTGTTCTGATTTCCACTATTGCCTTGGCTGAAATTTCCTGGCTGATACGGCCTGTGCTGTCGAACAATCATAGTAGTTGGACCATTGTGTTGACAATCATAGTAGTTGGACCATTGTGCTGTCAAGGACCGTAGCGGAGCTTCTATTGTCCATCTTGCTGACTCCTGAACTGTATAGCTTTCCTCTTGCGATCCATTTTGTTACGCTAGTCTTCCTGACGAATGGCTTTGTCCACAATTCTCTGAAAATCAGCATAATCTCTAGAAATCAACTCGTTAGTCAACTCATCATACAAACCTGCCAAGAACTTTTCCCATCTCTCAGCATCGGTTCGCACATCCTCAGGGGCATAACGTGCTAGACGATTAAACTCATGCAGATACTCAGTAACAGTCATGTTTCCTTGATGTAGAGACCTAAACTCTCGCTTCTTCTATGCAACAATTCCATCGGGAACCTGGGCTTTCCTGAAAACACGACAAAACTCATCCAAGTAACTTCTATTCCGGCTGAATAGGTAATCATTTAATTATCCCACCAAGCTAAAGCTAGACCTTGCAACTGATGTGTGGCAAACGCAACCTTCTCCTGATCAGTGCACTTAAGTAGATTAAGTTTCTTCTCAATGGCGTACAACCAATCGTAAGCCTCCATTGGGTTACTTGTGCTCGAGAAAGTCAGCGGACGGACACATCAAAACTTTGGCAACTTGGACTGAGGGGGACCATTGTGCTGCTGGTTCTGCTACTGTTGCTGCATCATATGTTGCATCATCTGATGATACTGTTGTTGCATCTGATTTATCATGGTTGTCATTATCTGAGTCTGTCTTGCTATTGTCTAGGCAAGCGGAGGATTCTCTGATATATCTCCTGAACCATTTCCTAACAGCTGTTCCTCATTGACATTGTTTCCAGAACGGGTAGTCCTTGTGTTCACCATCTGAAGCAGAAGACGAGAAGAGAAATAGGGAAGGAGAAAAACAGTTACTAGGGAACCTCATTACTTTTTTATTTATTGTTCAACTGTAATTGTTCTGCTCTGGTTTAAAACACACTAAAAAATCCTTAAGTAGAACGTCATACCATAGGCACATGGTATCGACTATCAACTAAACCCCACAAGCAAACACACCTAAACACAAAAATCTACCAAGCAATGAGTAAACAAAACGGTAAACTAGGGTAGCAAGCCTAATGCTTGGAACAGCTCCTATGATCGGCAGAGACGACATCGTCTTCTTCATCACCACTCGAACTGCTGCTACTAGAGATTGACACGATCCACTTCACTGCATCACTAACTGTTGCGGCTTTGGCGGCGGAGAGCATCGGCAACTGCGAAGACGCGCGAACTGGGACGGGAACGGGATCGACGGCTAGGACATCGACTGGGGCGGGACGCCAACTGCATGCGAATGGGAGCTGTAGACCTCTTCCTCGACATTGTCCGGATTTTGGCTCTTCTTGGTGCTGGACGACCTTGGAGCATTGCGCTCTCGACCTTGAGACGATCAACCTCATCTTGCAAACGAGCTATTTGAATAAGCTTCTTGTCGTTCAACGTCTCTGAGGCTCGGTGAAGATCCTGGTGCATCTTGTCAAGCGCTCTCATCACAGTCCTCATGCGACCAAAAGTAGTATCATTCTCACTTGAAGCTGAACTGAAAGTACTAGCAATGCCTCCTGCTGAACAGCTTGGATGATAACGGTAAGCAATTCCATCGAAGATGAAAACAAACTTCTCTCAAATCCTGGTCATCACCAAATATACGGCTTCCTGGCAAGCATGCTCTATTGTTCCTCTAGAAGTCTCAACCACCATATTAACCAGAGGGGTGCCCAAACTACCATGAACTTCCAAGCGAACTCTATGCAGCAACTCTCCACTGAGGGGCTCAATAACTGTGTACTCTGAAGCTTCAATGTAGCCGGCAACCAATGTCATATTTGCGAGCTCAGCACGGTGAATAGGGGGGAAATCAGCCATCTAAAGAGAAGATAGAAGGAACAAAGCTGACTCCAATCAGAAATGAGATGCTGGCATTAAAACTAGAAGCAAAAAGGAAGAAAAAGCACTAAACTGAAATCAAAAGACTAAAGCAATATATAAATATATTTTTTAAAATACTATTTTCAGCCAAATTTTTTTAAATACCAAAACTCTTTTTTTAAAAAAATACCAAAACCTCTCTTTTTTTTCCGCTGAAAAATCCCCCTTTTTTTAACCGAAACATTTTTTTTGCCGAAATGTTTTTTTTAAAAAATAGCCGAAAACACATTTTCTTTGAAAATCAAAAAGGCACAAAGAAAAAATATATATTTTTTGACGAAACTCAGAAACTCAAAAGAAAACAGACTCATATATTTAGACTCACTGGACCACTTCAAAATGTGGGAATAAGAGATTTCCAGGGGAAGAAGAGAATTTCAGAGGGCTCTATGTGTTTTCCGTTTGGTTTGTCCTACGGTCAAGATCAGCTCTGATATCAACTTGTCGCGCCCAGATATTCGACAACCCGAATCATCGCTATCTATTGTGAGCTGGTTGACCGCACAATAACCACGGGCACGGCAATTTGAATAGTTTTACTCTGATCAGAGGTCTACAACTTTACCCACAAGACACGATTCCGCACATGAAACCATGCCCCGAAGTACCGCCACAATACTACAAAGGGGGAAATCATGACAAAATGATGTGGACTAGGGTTGCCGATCTTCCGAAATGTTTTGATAAACAACGATTTCGGGAGAGAACCAACACAAATCGATCTAGCTTCTTGAACGAACACGCTCTTGAGCCCCGCAATCGCAGCACCACGTCTCCTCTAGTTATCACCCGTGTCGAAATGCGGATGACCTCGCCGATGTTGGTATTTCTTAACGATATTACTAGAAATATAATTCCCAGCAATGGCGCAGAAATACTCCTGATATATTATGGTTACAGGGTTCATCCGCAAGTGCACGGATATACCATTGTAGCTTTTCACCCGAGAGTATTCCAAGGGTATTGTATTTGTTTAATTCCATGGGAAGATCATAGTAGAGAGAACCATACTAATAATTTATATGTTACTTGTAATAATCATAGTCTAAATAGGGGTTAAGATAAATCAAAGGGTAGAGTGACACATAAGCATGGAGCTACTCATTCTCATACTAAAATATCTAAGCTAAGTGGAAAGAAAATAGAAAAGAATCTATTCCTATACTTCCAGTATACATAGTATGCATACATTCTAGTTATACGATTAACTAGCTAATACCCTCTTTCTGATGCCCTCCTGGTACTTCAAAACGCCACCCCTGACTGTCGATTTTCCTTACGACAGCCTGTCATGACCATATAACCGGGGTAAATACGGAGGAGTACCCTCCCTAGGAAATTAACATAGGACTATATACACGCGTGGAGGAATACCCGTACTGAGCTGTCACCATCAGCGGCCCACCTCTCATCCGCAGCATATAACCCCAAATAGTGATATCCCATAATCTAGACACCACGCCAAAACTACCACATACTACTCTAATATCATCGTCATGACATAGAGTAATTGCATAGGCAAACGTTATACCCGTTAACTATGCAGTATAATCAATATAAGATGAACATAATGTAAAGTTGGCATTCATATACTCGGAAAGTATTCCAATACCAGAAATGTATAAAGAAGAGTATTCTATATAAAGTACAAAGCTTACAAAAGACGAAAGGAGAGCTACTAGAGCCATACCCGAACTCTTCCGGACTCCGATTTTTATTTTATTCCTACTTCACTAGCTTAAGAACACTAAACTAAACTTGAGAGAATATGAGAGAGTGTGTTGAAATGTAGAGAGTGAGCTCCTTAAATAGACAGGTAATGACGGCTATGACGGTTGGAAAGGTCAGTAATACCCTCCAACCGTCATTGGGGATCAATCCCAGCCGTCAATCAAAGACCTTGCATCCAGCGGCTGCATGGCTAGTTTGGCCGAACTAGGGGACGGCAAAATCCAGCCCAATTTCGGCTGGCGGCCTCCTCTTCTGTTGCTCACTTTAGACTTGTGAATTTTGGCCCAATTCATCGTGTCAATTCTGAGTTCTTGGCCAATTCATACATAAGTCTGATTCTCGACATCATCCGATTGATTTGTCGTCTAATTTGATGTCGATTCTCCTCCACTTTATGATTATTCTCTGCAAAAGGTAAGTGATCCAAACACTAGTGGAATATTATTATTCTAACACAAATATGCATTGCAAGCATAACTAGTTCTCCTCTATTTTGGTAATATTGACGGTCGAAACTGATCGCTAACGACCGTCACAGCCGAGAATGCTAATCCCTGGTTGCCAATCGAAGAACACAAATAAGAAACAAGATAGAATACAACCAAAATTGCAAATGAATGATTAAGCTCACAAGTTGGGGTCTTACAAACCGATCTAGTGGCGAAATTGTTCTCGACAGAATAATCTAAGCAAAACCCAAACCATAAAGATGACGGCCGGTACTGATATATAGAGTTTGGGTCGTGCAACAAACCCTTGGCGCAACCCTAATGGGCTCCAACACGATACATTGCCCAAAGGCCCAAATACGGTGATGCAGCATCGGAACAGATTCTGGATGCCAACTTGTTCGATCGATTCCTATTGACTCGGAAAGAATTTGGACATGGGACCAAATCCATTGGAAAGGTTATCTTCTTACCTTTTCCATACATGTAAAGAACGCCCCAATCCAAGCGCGTATGCGACCTGGTCGCCCGTTTTAGTGCAGACTGGTCCTGGACTCCGAGTTGCACTAGAGGTTGACTTGGTTTGGGCCTCCACCTTGATGATCCTCGATGATTCTAAGTCCTTCTCTAAGTGTCTCCTTGTCCCCTCCATTGTTCCTAATCACAATATAATGATTAGATAGCAATCTATTCTCAAATTTGTACCAAGAAGAACATAGGTACGAGCTCATCTCTAAATTCAATCGTCGCGCGCGAGCTCTTGTTATCGGTCCTTGAATGACCATTGAAGGATTGTTGAAGGAGTGATGTCCGCATCATCTTCCCCCTCCTGAATTGGAGTCATCCTCCACTCAAGCTCATGTTCTTCTCCCCAAGTATGGCTTCAAATCTGAAATGTTAAACGTGGGACTAACCCTAAACTCGGGAGGCAACTCACGTTTATATGCATTATCATTAATCTTCTCAACAATTTTGAAAGGACCATCCACGCGAGGCATCAACTTAGACTTTCTCAATTCTGGAAATCTATCCTTTCTCAAGTGCAACCAAACTAAATCACCTGGTTCAAGCTTCATTTCTTGCCTACCTTTACTATTATCAATTCTATACTTTTCAGTCATCTTTTCAATATTGTGCTTAGTTGTCTCATGCATTTTCAAAATAAATGCAACACGTGCCTTAGCATCATTGTGAACCTTCTCACTAGTAGGTAAAGGCAAGATATCAATAGGAGCACGAGGGTTGAAACCATATACTACCTGAAAAGGACTTACCTTGGTAGTAGAATGTCTTGCCCGATTGTATGAAAACTCCACATGAGGCAAACATTCTTCTCACATCTTCAAATGTTTCTTCAAAATAGCCCTTAACAGGGTACCCAAAGTATGGTTGACTACCTACGTTTGTCCATCTGTTTGTAGGTGACTTATTGTAGAAAACAATAGCTTTGTACCCAACTTGTTCCATAGTGTGTGTGTGCCAAAAATGACTTAAGAATTTTGCATCGCGATCTGAAACAATAATAGAAGTCATACAATGCAAGCGAACAATCTCATGAAAAAACAGATCAGCAATATGAATAGCATCATCACTTTTATGACATGGTATGAAATGTGCCATCTTAGAAAAACGATCCACCACAACAAAAATGCTATCCCTACCCCTCTTAGTCCTAGGCAATCCCAAAACAAAGTTCATAGAAATATCTGCCCAAGGAATAGAATGTATAGGAAGAGGTATATACAAACCATGTGGATTAAATCGAGACTTAGCTTTCTGACAAGTGGTGCAACGTGCCACGAACCTCTCAACATCTCTCCTCATCTTTGGCCAAAAGAAATACAAGGCCAAAACATCTTCCGTCTTCTTAGCTCCAAAATGTCCCGTCAACCCTCCTCCATGCGCTTCCTATACCAAGAAAAGGCGAACGGAACCAACTGGAATGCATAGACGGTTAGCTCTATATACAAATCCACCATTGATCATAAATTTGTTCCAAGTACATCCCTCTTTGCAATTTCAGCAGGGGTCAAAGGTAGCAAAGTAATTTTCTTTCCATTATGCACAAAAGTGTATTTATTACTCCTACCATGGTGTGTAGCATCATTATCATGTTCCCAAGGATGACCCAACAAAAGTCAACAAGCTTGCATAGGAACCACATCACAATCAATAGAATCTGCATATGTCTCAATGGAAAACGAAACCCTACAAACCTGTGTTACCTTTGCTCTTCCGGAATCGTTTAACTACTAAATATGGTAAGGATGTGGATGTGTGCGTGTGGTCAAACCAAGCTTCTCGACCAAATCATCACTCACCAAATTGTTGCAGCTATCTCCATCAATGATCACACGTGCACGACGTTTGTTGATGACGAAGAAAATCTGAAACAAATTATGGCGTTGCAACCTCTCAGGTTGCTGTACCTGCGTGCTGAGCACCTGCTATACAATGATGGTCGTGTAGGCCGTTGTGTCATCATGACCAAAGACATCACTACCCTCATCCTCAACTTCTTCTTCCTCCTCTTCCCCATCATCTTCAAGGTCGGAGGTGGTGACGTAGCCATCTTCTATAGCAACCTATGCCCGTTGACTAGGGCAATCTTTCTGCACATGCTCAAACCCCTAGCAACGGTGGCACTGAATGCGTCCCATCGAGGCGATGGATGAGGCAGTCTTGGCAAGTACCTGCAAAGAACTTTTACCTGACTCTGCTGGTCGTGGGGGAGGTGGTTTTGGCGCTGTAGAAACTCCGGACGCAGCTAGTCGCTTGCTCACTGGTGGGGCAGGCACCCGGAAAGAGATGGTTTTGGAGGATTGTTCTGTGTATCCGAAGGAGTGATGTTCACATCACAAAACCCTCCATATAACTACCCCTAACCAGCACACCCACCTCTGGCTAGGCTATTGAGTTGGAAAAGGAAAAAAAAACAAGGGAGGGATCACTTATATAGGGGAGGACTAGATTAGAAGAGGTGGAGTCCTAGGGGGAGTAGGATTGGGAGGAGGGGAGGGAATCGGACTCGGCAAATGGGGAGGGTAGCGCGTGCACGGGAGGAGGGGGAGGTGCACGGCTGAGGGGGGGAGGGGGAGGGGAAAAGGAAACAAGGGGAGACTAGGACTTTCCTGAAAAGGAAATTCAATGCGGTGCCATTTTAGGAAAAGAACAGAAACGGTCCCACGAACTAAAACGGATACGGTTCGTCATGCAAAACGAAACCGCGGACTGATAGGGGAGTGAATTGAGCACAATTCACGACCAAAGGCAAGGGAAGACATTATTAGCTTGACACTTTTACTTAGCAACACTGCCTCCGTTGTTCCGATATTTACTCTTTAAGTCCTGTTAGAAAAGCTACTAAGATTCCTACCTATTAGAAAAGCTACTAAGATTCCTAATAAGAGCATCTCCAAGAGTCCTATAAACATGTTCCTAAAGTTAAATTTCGTAAAACCCCATCTATTATATATGGTCCAAGTTACA
Source organism: Oryza sativa Japonica Group (assembly GCF_034140825.1). NCBI lineage: Eukaryota > Viridiplantae > Streptophyta > Magnoliopsida > Poales > Poaceae > Oryza > Oryza sativa. Next base: position 15,866,491 of record NC_089038.1, on the reverse strand, counting down.
CAAAACCATAAGAATCTTAATACATGACATATAACTTCAAAAATTATAGTTCTAAAATTTTAGAAAACCGCACCGTTAACCATTTTTATATACTCCTATATTCATATTTAAAAAAGCTTTACATACATGCATATAAAATTTATAATGGATAAAACACTCATAAAGTTAATTAAGATGTGATTGTAGAACTCAAAAGTGTGGTTGATCAAAGTCAAAATGATCAATACCATGGTTTTCTGAAACTTTATGGCCAGAGTATCTAAAGTTACGTGTTACATGACAAAAATCGTGTGATTTTGTACAACTTAGATCATAATAATATTCATGGTTAAGTGAGATTTACTCTATAACATAAGTCAAAGACAAAGCTCTCTAACAAGTACCAAAACCCTCTCCCAATTTTTAGGCACGACCAACAGCGCTCCAATAATCATATTCAGATGAGAAATCTCTTGGGCATATTGGTGCGAACTGGAGCTCAGTGGTGATGACACAGGTATAGCAGTTGGCCTGGTTAGTAATTTGAAGAAATAGCAGGGCAAAATCAGAATTTGTCTCTGATAAAAAAAATTGCAGGTGCACTTCCACCTAGTTCTAATTTCTTGTTGGGTTGGAAGAAGAAAATAGTGCAGAAATACAACATTTAATTAATAATATGAAGAAAAACCGGAAGTTCTGAATGGAACTTGTCGAAACTTCTGACTTTTGGGATCATCAAGAGCTCAATGTGAAATTCCAATTTGAACATCGGAAGTTCCTAACTAGTCCAATTCTAATGCAAGGTAAAATCAGTGCCCATTTTTCTTCGATTTGATTTTATCTCTAGCTGCCAAGCCCAACTAGAGACCCTCAAACGCAACCATTCACATCTTATATTTTGTTTTAATTTCCTAGGTTTTGGGAAACTTAAGATTTTATAGTTTTCCTATAGATTGTTCCTTATCTCCTAAGAAATTGATTTAATCTGCCGTGATTTGCTCATAATTAAATCACTTGTTCTTCACACAAAACATGACATGCCCTTTCACAAAATGTGATTATCTCATCAGCATTAGCACATGTAACTAGCTGCTGCCATCGCAATCACCAATGCCACCACCAAAGCTGTAGTCACTGGAACCGCTGCCGCCGCTGTCCGTCAACTACTCTCCGCTGTTCGCACTCCAATCCTAGGAGATAAGGATTAGTGGCCATACAAAAGAGTGAAGGCATGCACGGCTGGAAAGTTGAGCGGGAGGGGGATAATACATTTACCGTCATTTACATAGGCTCGTATTTCTTTCCTAATATTTACTAGTGTGTCACTTATCTATATTTTAGCTTATATAATATAAGACATGATCAAACTCGGCACGGTCTCCATAATTAATTTTTACTCCCTCCATTCTATAATATAAGGCACAACCACTTTTCTTAGATATTCTATAATATAAGGTATACATGCAAGCATGCAATTAATTATGACATCTTCTCCATTAAATTATTACTTTTTTAAATCATCCACTCTCATGTTATCTAATCCTATTGGATGCATGCATTAGTATTTATTAGGATGATCCAAACTACAAGATGATAATAATTATTTCTTGGTCTTTAAATTAAGGGTGATTGTGCCTTATATTTTGGAATGGAGGGAGTAGCTTATAATTTCTCATATTGTATAAGGTTTATACCAATAAAAATATAACCTAAATTCAAATGTCAATTGAATGATATTATTTTCAACAAATAAAATTTAATTCATGTTATATTGATTGTTAGTTAAATGTTTTAAAAATTGAATCTTAAATTGCACGCACATGTTATATTATGGGTTGGAGGAAATAGTATCTAAACTAATTTAATTTATGTGCAATTGGCTTGTTTCTTCGTTTCTAGGTTCCTCTAGCGTTAAAATTAAGGACGAAAAGACGGGGGCAATATACACTGTTCAAGGGGGTTACCATTCTTCGGGATGGAGAATTCAATGGCAGATGCCCCTGGTTCTGTTGTTGGTTACAAAGGTGTCAAACTATCTACTTTTCTAACACAACGTTAACTCTATTTTCACCCAATTATTATGATTCCAATTCCTTTCCTGATAAGTTCTGTATTTGATTTTCATAAAAGATATAATTCCACTATATCTGTCTTGATATGAAACAATAATGAATTTTCATATGGAATTCTCCTGCTCTAGTTTTCCTACGGGATTGAACATTACTGTGTTTTGTCGATTGGCTGGAGTCCATTCGATGTATCTCGCCAGGTGTGCATGCACCAGAGCTTCATTTCATTTATCCAATGGTTAAATGTACACATGCTATACGCTGATAAATACTTTGTAATTATGAACAGCAGCTTTGTATAGGGGGCTAGCACAAAATCTGTGGTAGTGGAGTCGTGATACATGACTCCTTTTGTGCATCAGATCGTAGTGCCAACAAGTATTGGATCCAACAATTATGCTTACTACAAACATTTAATGCTTCACGGATTTATACATGCACCAACAATAAGATTTCTTAGAGCATCTCGAGTAGTAGCCCCTACAATAGAGCCTCTAAAAGTCAAATGGGGGCTGCCCCCAATTCTTTAGGACACTAAATATGTCATCAACTCTAGCAGTAGCCCTCATATCTTAGCTCCTATTTCTTTTTCTCTTTTATTTTATTATATAATTTATGTTTAAATACAGTTTAACACCATAATAATTCAAACATAAATAATTCTAGCACATGGAATTCAACCGTATTCGAATTTGCAATTTCAAACACCATGGTTCAAATTTGAGTTCAAAATTTTCTAACATGAAAATTGAAAGTGCATCTAGGCCCCTAATGATTTTCATGATTGATTACAATGCGATTAGAGAGGACTAACATTTTCATTCAAGCAAATGTGAAGGTTGTTATGTCCTCAATGTGTTGCAATACAATGCATATCCCGTGAATGCGACATCGCGATGTAACGCGGCAATGATCAAATGGTATATTGTATCTTTTTCCTCGCATTGTGTCGTAGAAAAGCCATACTATTATGGGGGATGATGCATAGACATGTAAGGAGTGATGCGTGTGCTCAAAATCATTTTTCCTTTCAAGCATTTCTCTTTTGGAGCGTTCTGGAAATTTTCGGAAGTTCCGAAAATACACAGAAGCGTTCTGGAAATTTTTGGAAGTTCCGAAAATGTTTTTCGGAAGTTCCGAAAAATGCGTTGACTTCGATTATTTCTCAGATCTGGAATTTTCGGAAGTTCCGAAAATTGTTTCGGAAGTTCCGAAAATTGCATTTATTGCACTCCAACGGGCAGATTTGTGCTGTGGGTATAAATACCCACCTCGCCTCACTTGTGAGGGCTGCTGGTTCCATTCCAATTATTTGTGCCCTTGGCTTGCTCTCTCTCTCTAGTTCATTTGAGCCTTGCTTCCTCGATTCATCTCTCCACCTGTGTTTGATTCGGATTTGGTGTGTGTGTGAGAGTGTGGATTCGAGTTTGTGTGGATGCTCCTTGTGGTCTTTGTGAAGATTTGTGAGCACTTGCATCATCTCCGGGAGTTCTTTGCATCATCTTTTACTCTTGGAGGTTGAGGACTCCTAGACGGCTAAGTGTCACTCCCGAGCCACCGATCTACTTGTGGTTGGCCGGGAGAAGTTTGTGAAGGCCGGATCTCGCCTCCGCAAGGGAAGAGATACCTCTTAGTGAAAGGAGTGCTTAGTGCAACCTCTTGACGAAAGGGTTAGCTAAGACCCGGCTCTTAGTGAGCTCCTCAACGGAGAGTAGAATCCCCTCAAGGATTTGAACTCCGGGAACAAGTTTGCAAGCTTCACCTTGGTGATATCTCTTTATCCCTCTCCTCTAACTTTGCTTGCTTGTGCCGCTATTGGTCTAGTTGCTGTATGTGCCTTTGTTTACATGTGGTAGACTTCTAGATCTAGATACTTCTTTTTGTGTGCGCTGCTCTGTGCATTAACGGAAGTTCCGAAAATCCTTTCGGAAGTTTCAAAAATTCCCAGCCTAGTTCCGAAAATTACTGCTTTCGCTTTACTTAAGTTTTTAAATTAGCCTATTCACCCCCCTCTAGGCCTAATTGACCTTTTCAAAAATAATATAAGGCAAAGCCTAGACAAGAGTGGCGTGTTAAGAGCACAGTTACGACAGCCGATGAAGCTGAAGCCGATAAGGCCAAGAGGCTGCTTAAAGGAAAAGCCGTTACATCTACATCGGTAAATATGATTTTTATGCTACCTGCAGAGTTTGAAGCCAAAGAAGCCGATGTTGATGATGTTGAAGAGGCCTCTGCTAGGTTGATTTTGTCACCAGATCAAGCAGTTTTTGAGAAACCAGAAGGGACATAAAATCGGCACATAAAACCATTGTATCTTAATGGATATGTTAATGGCAAGCCGATGTCCAAGATGTGAGTCGATGGTGGGGCTGCTGTAAACTTGATGCCATATACTACTTTCAGGAAGTTGGGTAGGAAATCAGATGATCTCATCAAGACAAACATGATTCTCAAAGATTTTGGTGGCAATCCATCTGAAACCAAGGGAGTTTTGAATGTAGAGTTGACAATCGGTAGCAAAACTGTTCCTACCATGTTTTTTGTCATCGATGGGAAGGGGTCCTACAGCCTGTTGCTTGGAAGGGATTGGATTCATGCGAATTGTTGTGTTCCTTCGACCATGCATCAGTGCTTGATTCAATGGCAAGGTGACAAGATTGAGATCGTGCCAGCCGATAGGTCAGTTAATGTTACCAGTGCCAATTTAGCTCTTTGGGATATGGATGGTATTGATTGTTTGTCTGGAAAGATTTGGGATGGAATTTTTCTAAAAGTGTCCGATTGTGATATACAACCAATTGAAGATGGAGAGCCCGAATTATTACTTTGAGGGCGTCGTGGAGGGTTCAAATGTCTACACCAAGGACACGGTAGATGATCTTGATGACAAGCAAGGACGGGATTTTATGTCGGCTGATGATTTGGAAGAAGTTGATATTGGTCCAGGAGATAGGCCGAGGCTGACATTTATCAGTAAGAATTTATCTGCAGAGTTGAACCAAGCTGATAGAGCTATTAAAAGAATATAGAGATTGCTTTGCTTGGGAATATTATGAAATGCCAGGGCTCAGCCGATCGATTGTTGAATATCGGCTTTCTATCAAACCAGGGTTTAAACCGCATCAACAACCACCAAGGAGGTGCAAAGCCGATATGCATGATGCTATCAAGGCTGAGATTACTCGTTTGTATGATACTGGTTTTATTCGGCTATGCCGATATGCTGAGTGGGTTTCTAATATAGTTCCAGTTATTAAGAAGAATGGCAAACTTAGGGTGTGTATTGATTTTCGAGATTTAAACAAGGCTACCCCTAAGGATGAGTACCCAATGCCAGTTGCCGATCAATTGGTTGATGCTGCTTCAGGACATAAGATTATAAGTTTCATGGATGACAATCAGATTTTTATGGCCGAGGAAGATATTCATAAGACTGCTTTCAGGTGTCCTGGTGCAATCGGTTTATATGAGTGGGTTATTGTTGACTGTCATTATCAACCAGTTTCGACCGTCAATATTACCAAAATAGAGGAGAACTAGTGATGCTTGCAACGCATAAATGTGTTAGAATAATAATATTCCACTAGTATTAGGTATGCTAACCTTTAGTAGAGAATAACACTAAAGTGGAGGAGAATCGACATCAACATAGATGATAAATCAGTCGGACGATGTCGAGGATCAGACTTATGTATGAATGGGCCAAGAACTCCGAATTGACACGATGAATTGGGCCAAAATTCACAAGTCTACATAAAGGAGCAACGAAGGAGGCCGCCAGCCGAAAGGTGGGCTGGTTGGGCCGACCCATGGTTCGGCCGAACCTCCCTCGTCGCCGTTTGATCCTGGTTTTGGCTGGATGGTTGAGATGAAGCCCCAATGACGGTTGGAGGGTATTACCGACCATTCCAACCGTCACAACCGTCATAGTTCAGCTATAAAATGAGCTCCTCTTCTCACTTCACTCACACACATCAAGCAAGAGCTCTCTCATTTTTCTCAAGTTTGGTTTAGTAGTATATAGCTGGTGGAATAGGAATATAGTAGAAATCAGGAGTCCGGAAGCCTTCGGAAGAGTTCGGGTATGGCTCTGGTAGCTTTCCTTTCCTCTTTTGTAAGCTTTGTACTTTTATTAGAATACTCTTCTATATACATTTATGGTATTGAAATACTTTCCGAGTATATGAATGCCTACTTTACATTTTGTTCATGTTATACTGAATATAAGGCTAGCTTATCTGGGAGATGCTTTGGTGCGGGTATAATGTTTGCTTATGCAATTACTCTATGTCATGACGATGATATTAAAGTAGTATCTGGTAGTTTAGATGTGGTGTCTAGATTACGAGATATCATTATTTGGGGTTATATGCTGCGGATGAGAGGTGGGCCGCTGATGGTGACAGCTCAGTACGGGTATTCCTCCGCGCCTGTATATGATCCTAAGTTAATTTCATGGGGAGGGTATTCCTCCGTATTTAGCCCCAGTTGTATGGTCATGACGGGCTGTCGTAAGGAACTTGGCAATCAGGGGTGGCTTCTCGAAGTATCAGGAGGGCATCGGATAGAGGGTATTAGCTAGTATATCAGATAACTAGAATGTCTGTATACTATGTATATTAGAAGTATAGGAATAGGTTATCTTTCTCTTTTCTTTCCACCTAGCTTAGATGATATATCATGAGAATAAGAAGTTAATGCTTGTGTGTTACTCTACCCTTGGATTATCTTAACCCCTACTTAGAATATGATTATCACAAGTAATATATAAATTACTAGTCAAGTTATCTCTACATGATCTTCCCACGGGATAAAATAAATACGATACCCTTGGAATACTCTCGGGTGCAATGCTACAATGGTATATCCGTGCGCTTGCGGATGAACTCTGTCACCATAATATACCAGAAGTATTTCTGCGCCATTGCTGGGAATTATATTTCTAGTAATATCGTTAAGAAATACCAACAAGCATTTCTGGCGCCGTTGCTGAGGAAGATTCATAATAGAGATTACCTGAACTAATACTTTATATTTACCTTTGTATAATCATTTTCCTTTGTAGGCTAACCTTGGTTATTTTCACTTTTGTTGTGAAAACAGGGTAGTGCGTGACTGGTTTCAACTGGCCGGAATACTTCAACGAAAATCCATAAGCTTTCTTCCGTAGCGTCAGGCCGCGAGTCGTTGTTCCGTAGAAAACTCTACCGACAGAGAAACCAGCCGTACCAGCGCCACCGACCTTCAAGACTATGGCTAACAAGACTCTTCGCGAGTTCGCTGCTCCCTCTGCTGAGAATGTGGCCATTGGGCCGCAGATCAACATGGGAGATGTGGATTTCGACTTGGAGTTCAGCCTCATCACGATGTCGTAGGCTAGCCTGTTCTGTGGCAAGCCTAATGAGGATGCCAATGCTCATCTGCAACAGTTCCTGGAGATCTGTAGCACGTACACCATAAAAGGGCGTCAGTCCAGACGCCGTCAGGGTATGGCTGTTCCCGTTCTCCCTCCTCAGGAGAGCGAAGTAGTGGTTCTATGCCAATCGTGCTGCTGTCAACACCTAGGACAAATGCTCTATGGCATTCCTCTCGAATTTCTTTACAATGGGCAAAACCAATGCCCTTCGTGGGAGGATTTCCAGTTTCCAGCAGACAAGGGACGAATCTATTCCGGAAGCATGGGAACGACTGCAGGAGTACATGGCCGCCTGTCCTCATCATGGGATGGATGACTGGCTGATCCTGCAGAACTTTTATAATGGACTCACCCCGATGTCCCACGATCACCTGGACGCGGCAGCTAGAGGGGCCTTCTTCTCTAAAACGGTTCAAGGAGCCGTTGATCTAATAGAGAAGATGGTTTCCAATATGTATTGGAGCGAGGAACGACTTCAGACCCGTCAGTGAGGCATGCATACCGTCAAGGAGACGGAACTGCTTACTGCCAAGCTCGTGTTGATGCAAAAAACACACAGTGGCCTGGGAGATCTGCTTAGCTATAGTGCAGGTCCAAAGGATAGTGAGATGCGAGTGTGCCAGTCAGTTTGATCCTGCAACTGACAAGATATGCAAATAATAGATCAAACAGCCGATCGGCTGACAAGCTGATGGAGTAGTTCCAGCCGATGCCGATACCAGCCGATAGCGATAGGGTTTAAGCAATCAGCTATATGTCCAAAGTAGATAATGATATAAAGGCAATCGGCTGATGATAATCAATATAATTAAACAATATAATCCAGTAGAAACCAGTCGGCTAATAATGATATGATAGAATAAGCATTGATCTGAAGGTTAAAGCATACATCGGCTGAAGGTCCGATGTCATAAAATCCACAAGATTAAATAATGAAACCTTTGTTGTCATCGGCTAAATCCAACTTATATGTATATGCAATCCTTGTAAGCCGATGCAACATATAGATACCTGATCAGCTGAAACCCCGATGAAACCCTTATTGACAGTCAAAAGCAGGCTAAGGATTATGGTTCTAAACATGACTTAGTAGATGAAATTTAACTGATGCAACACTAAGTATGAAAAGAAACATAATATCTAGACAATCAAGTCGTTGACTGAGTTTTCAGGGGGGAAGATGTCTAAGCTAATCTAATCTAGCAACACGATTTAGCCGATACCAGCATAAACCCTAAAACGAGAAGCAGCCAATAGAGCTAAATTGATATGCTAAGACTAGATTAACAGAGACATATGATAAATAGGTAGGCAAATATATCATCCAAACCAGAGCAATCCAAGAGGTCGAATGTAATGATGCAGCCTTGAACGACGCCGACGTAAACGATACATTTGCCTGGGCCGATGGTACATTGGACTTACCCCTTCGCCGGAGATTGAACACCGATGCAGCCCCACGTCGGGTGCCAAGTCCCGCCGGACGATAAAATAAAGTTGAAAAGGTAAAAGGTGGTGATGCGCCGAATTGTATTGATCGAGATTGATAGATTACATAGACCCCGGGTGTACATATTTGTACCCATGGGTTGATACAAGTCCTTGTCGGACAAGAAAGAAACTTTCCTAAAGATAAAAGGAAAACATAAAGTCCTTATCAGACACTAAACACACTTTCCTAAAGATAAAAGGAACTAACAAACTATTCCTAATTAATAGATAACTTGCCACGCCGCATCCTCCTTGAACTCGGACTCTTCTGGATAAATTCCCTTTAGTTGATCCGACTCCATCGAAAACACGGTTGCTGGCGATTTGACGACTCCCATCGGTTGTTTCCTCCAATCGGCTGATTCCAGTACTCTAAAGCCGATATTGACTCTAAGCCGATGATAACTTCGGGCTTTACCAAATTTCACTGTTAACAGCTGGACCTCCTCATGAAGCGATTGGACGACCACGACAAAAAGCCACAAGGGACTGTCAAGGTCTTGGACTCACACGTCACGTGTGAGGTCTGCGGCAACACGGGTCATTCTGGAAATGATTGCCTGGATACCCGTGAGGCGATGTACATGGGCAACAACAACGGGTACTGTCCACAACGAGGTCAGGGGTGGAACCAGCCATGCCCATATGTTGACAGAAAACATGAGGCCTGGGAAATCTGCTTAACTCCAGTGCAGGTCCAAAACTCGCCTTCGGATGTATGAGCGTGCCAGTTGATTTGATCCTGCAATCAACAAGAAATAAAGACAAGAAAACCGTAGTTAAATCTATAAATGATAGCTGATCGGCTAGGTGCCGATGACATATGATTTATATTAAGCCGATGTCATATGTACATCGATCGGCAAGTGTTTAATAAACAATTCAGAACTAAATCTACTCGATCGGCTGTAGATATTAATGATATACAATCCTTATATCGATATATACTTAAATCAAGTGATTGGGATAGATGGGTCACCTTACCGAGACAGTATAAATCACTTAAATTGAGATATATATTAATAATGAGATTATATATATTCATAGCATAGCCGATCAGATAGATTTAGCATGTATCGGCTAATACTCCGATACCACTCTATATTAAGATATTAAAACAAGCAGAATATATCAATCATAAGCCTAATATACTTAACAGCAATAAGATCTTAATATGAAGGGCAGATTTAACATATCAATCAAGCATATAAAATAAAAGTAGTTACATCAGATAAGATCGGCTGAAACTCCGATGCTACCCTAATCGGCAACCAGAAAGCAGGCTAGAGATTGAAGTTCTAAACATGACTTAATAGATCAAACTCAACTGATGCAGTATTAAGTATGAAAAGAAGAACAATATCTAGACAATCAAGCCGCTGGATGTTTCATAGAGTGGTAGATATGTCACGTAATCTAAGTCAACGTCGCTATATAACCTAATCGGCTATCTTCTATTAACAGATATTAGCCGATTATAGGTTACATGACGATACTATCAACGATTACGTGAGATATATGATAACTCGACGAATTACATAAACAAGATTAGAGTATCATGAAGATGGAAGCACTAATCTCGAGAACACAAATCGTCATAACAAGCTTTACCTCTTGTTGAAGATCGAAACCGATGCAGCCCAACCCGAAAGTAAGAACTCGTCGAAATAAAACTAAAGCAAAAAGGGTGGCGATGCGCCGAGATTGTATTGAACGTGTGTTAGCTTGATTATATAGGGCTCGGGGTCTATTTATACCCGAGAATTACAAGATACGTCCATACCGGACACGACTATTATCTCTAACAAACTCTAAGATACCATAAGTCTTTGCGGCAGACTTTTGCCCAAACATATCTCTAAGGAAATTACATAGAATATCCTAACTAGTAGATACAATTGCCTTCTCAGGACTCTATCCTTGTGCGGCAATCACCATGAAGCACATTAACTCAACCCGATGACGTACACCGAATCGTATTGTCGGAATCGGCTGTATCGACTAGCCCCGTCTGACTCTAACTCTGTCGATCCTGACCGTAGCCGATTTGGATTGCAGCCGATTCTTGCTCTGTTTCTGCAACGATCTTCGTCTTGGATTCCGCTTCGATCGGCCCTTCATCTCCGATACTGAAGTTACCAAATTTGGTCGTTAACACCATATTATGAAGGAGGCAACAACAATGGTAACTTCTCTAACCAGCCCTCCTTGAAGGATCTTGTTTTTGCGCAAGCCAAAACTATTGATGCTTTAAGCAAAAAGCTCGCTACAAATGACAAGATCCTAGAGAACATAAATGTTAAGCTAGATGGCTTCGCTTCTGCTTTCCAAAATCAGCTGAGATTTAATAAAATGTTAGAAACCCAGCTAGCTCAGTTTGCATCCTTAGTCCCTGCAAATGAAACTGGTAAGTCCACTCGTGAGAATGTTAAGGCGATCACGTTGAGAATGTTAAGGCGATCACAACGAGGGGAGGTAAGTCCACTCGTGATCCGCCGTATCCTAACCCTGCAGGAACTAACGGAATTGCAAAAGAAGTGCCATCTAGTGACTCGGCTGACAAAGAGGTTCAGCTAGAAAAGATAGTGCCGCAGGAGTACTGCGACACATGGTTGCTGTCGTTTCATCAACGGAGTAGGAAACCATCAGTGGACGAGCAATTCGCTCGTTTTGCTGAAGTAATCCAGAAGATCCACATCAACGTACCGTTGTTGGACGCTATGCAAGTGCCAACATATGCTCGTTATCTCAAGGACATGCTCAACAACAAGAGACTGCTCCCAACAATGGAGGTGGTTAAGCTGACAGAACAATGTAGCAGCGTGATACTCCACAAGCTCCCGGAGAAGAAGAAAGATCCGGGGTGTCCTACGATCACCTGCTCGATCGGGGCACAACAGTTCGACCAGGCCTTTTGCGACCTCGGAGCCAGTATCAGCGTCATGCCAAAAGACGTCCCCGACAAGCTCAACTTCACGGTGCTGACACCAACACTGATGTGCCTCCAACTGGCTGATTTGTCAGTCCATTACCCGACAGGGATAGCGGAAGATGTGCCAGTCAAGATACGGGATTTCTTCATCCCGGTTGATTTCGTGGTGCTGGATATGGACATGGGGAAGGAGACGCCGCTCATCTTGGGGCGTCCGTTCCTTAGCACCGCGGGAGCCAACATTGACGTGGGAATGGGGAGTATCCGTTTCGACATCAACGGGAAGGAAAAAAGTTTGAGTTTCATCCGAGGACGGGCCGAACCCACAGAATATTCAAATGGTCGAAGTGGAGCCACCCAAGATGGACAGCCTGGTGAGATTCATGCAGAATTTTCTGGAGAAGGAAACAACGATGCCCAGGAACCGTTATTGGAGGACGCCGGTAAAACCACCCATACCGGCCAAGAAGCTAGAGCAGTCGGCTCCGAGGAAGCCGCCGTCCGCACGAAAGCGAAATAAGGTGTGGAGGGAGAAGCCAAAGACGCCCGCTCCATCACCTCCGGAGATGGGAGGAAAATCCGTGAGCTAAATCAGAAGGAGGTACAGTCTTGCACGTCGGACTTAAAATGACGCGACCTTTGTCAACAGGTAAATTGGTATGTATCCGCATATTTATGTTCAACAATTTGAATTTTTGCATCAACACATGTTTGAATTTCAAAATTGCATTTAGGATTTTTGAATTTTGAGGAAATTCTTCAAATGAATTTTTTTCAGAGCAAACCAAAATAAAATTTTCAACAAAAATTTACTGTGCCACGATCACACTGACCATTAGAATCCAACGGCCGAAAGTGGGGCCGGTTGGCCCACCAGAGGTTCGGCCGAACCGGCCAGGCAACGGTTACCTGCCACTTTTGGCAAGGTAATGGCTAGTGGGTCTCACATGTTATTTCTGACCGTTGTGGGTACCCTATAAGAGCCAACCGGCCGAGAGAGGGAAATCCACCCCATTTCAACACATTTTCATTCCCTCTCCAAAGTTTGCGCTCAAGTTCATTCAAGCTTTGATAGTTTCCCCCAAATTCAAAACACTTAGTTGCATATATACAAGTTGCTTTGGTGAAACTAACCGGTGGGTGCAACTCTTGTCATTTCTAACCCCTACCGAGTTAGTCCGTTCGTGCTCCATTGTCCAGAATGAGGAGGCGATTGTCTCGTTTATTCTAGGGGTCCGATTCTTCATCAAGTCATCATGACGAGTCTAGCACTCGTTCATTAGTTGATGTCTCGATGGAAGACACCGAAGCTCCGTGACGACTCCTGAACGACACCAACCTCGACATTGTCGGTGATCGGGAGAGACAAACCTACTACATGCTGAGCGACCGGGAGTATGCTCACACACGAGACTACTCACCGGAGCTGCTGAAAAAGATAGGTATAGATGTTGAATTTTGTGCTATTTGGAAAGCTGTTGGTTGGCAGAGATTTGTTGTGGTAGATGAGCCTGGTTCTTGTTTGCTTACTATGCAATTTCTGTGCACTTTGAAAGAAACAGAAGATGGAATTTCCTTTCGCTTTTTCCATAAGAAGTATACACTTATATGGAAAGGCTTAAGCACACTTCTTGGTTTTTACGATTCCTGTAAAATCAATCTCTAGAAAGAAATTTCTAGGTTCGAGAAAAATAGGTTATGGGAAGATATTTCTGGTGCTCCAATTTGCAAGAAACCTAGGACGAATGATATCCATAATCCTACACTTAGGCTCATGCACAAATGGATTGCTATGACTTTGTTTCCTAGAGGTGATCTTAGACCCATTAGGGGGGATGAATTGATTATCATGTTTGCATGGTTAGAAAGATCAAAATTGCTCCTGTGAAATATATGATACGGCAATGGTTTGAATAAGGTAGAGAGTGAGGGGAAGCTCTGGAGGAGTGCCCGGAAGTTTGGCGCTCATCCGACTTCTACCTAGACGAGTGTAGCTTCGTAGGAGGAATTCTAGAGGAGTACCGGAGCTGTCGGTACACTCTGCTCCAGGTTCGGAGGACTTCTTCTATAAAGTAAGCATCTGTGTTCCTTTCTTATGTTATTTAATCATTTAGTCTGAGTATGATATATTTCCATCTTTGCGGGTTCATTGTTTAGTATATATACTAAGTGCTCTAGTACTAGGACTCGGGATAAAAAAGGAAGTTCCTGCGCGAGTATTAGAGTAGTAATTAATAACTTAGGCGTGGTGTCTCGGTTAGAGATTACCTTCGTTTGTTGTGCATCCCACGGATTTGTTAGAGGTAGGCGGCATGTGGTGACAGCCTTGAATCCCGTCCCAGTAATCCTCCACGTTCGAATACATCATAGAGCTATAGCCAGAACTACGCTTCCAGACCAGCAGGGGTCGGTGCCCGAAGCAACAAATAGGAAATTACCTTTGCTTAGCGTAGATAATTAAAACACATAGAAAGTCCTCTCTAGCCTAGCCTACATATCATTAGTTGTTGCCCTTGGATAGTCTTAGCCTTAGGTAAATTACACACGTTCCCTGAATTCGATATCCTATAGGGGTTACCCGAAGGTGAAGTGCTACTGCGGTACGCTGTGCGCTTGCGGATTTATCTGTGGTCGAAAGAAATACCAACAAGCATTTCTGGCGCCGTTGCCGGGGAACGGTTGCTAATTTATCCGAGTCTAGGTCATCCTCGTATGTTTATTTTTATTTCTTCTTCTTTTATTCCTTTCCTTGATGGAGCAACCCACAATTCAAAACCTTTCTGCTCCTCGGGCTGATCTTTGTGAGCCATCCTGTTCTTCAAAACCAACCCTTTCGGATGGCTACGAAATCGGTCCTGGCTTTATAGCCATGATTCGAGAGCAAACCTTCTCTTGTGGTATTAGTGAAGACCTATACCTCCATCTTCGGGACTTTGAGCTAGTGTGTTCATGCCTATCCATCGTAGGCATGACGCATGAAACTCTAAAGTGGAAGTTGTTTCCTTTTTCACTTAGAGATGAAGTGAAGCAATGGTACACTCTGTCTGTCAAGAAATTCCATGGTGAATGAGAGGAGCTAAAGTGCAAATTTTGCCTTGCCTTCTTTCCATCAACCCGTGTAATTAATCTTCGATTAGACATCCTTTCTTTCTGATAGAACGAGAAGGAATCTCTCAGTGCAGCCTAGGCTAGGTTCTCATTATTAACTCAGTCTGGCCCAGACTTGTCTTTACCCGATCATGTATTGTTACAACATTTTCAATACGGGTTAGACATGGAGTCTACCGAAAATCTCGATATTTCTGCCGAAGGATCATTTGCCCACAAGACAACCGCCGAAGGAAGAGAACTCTTATATCTGATCTTAGAGATCGAAGTGAAGCCGTCTCGGAGGTCGAGATTATCGATGAGGAACCTCTGCACGTGGAGTCGGAACCCGACTCAACTGCCGAATCCTCATTCCAAATGCTGGAGCCTGAGGAAGAAGAAATTCATCCTTCGGAAATTCCATTCCAATTCAGGGGTGATCTTTATGATGATTATGAGAACACCCTGAATTATTCCAGCAAAAAAGAAGGCTCGTCCCAACCATGAGCCGTTCGAGGAGGTGATATTGTTTGTATCTTTGTCCGTTTCTTCTGAACCTATTATCCATCTTCATGAAACTGAACGACCGTCATCACCCTCGATCAAGCCTAAGCCTTGTCCCTCTGGCCCTCATAATGTTGTTCTTGTTTATCACCAAGAAACAACCCGATTCTTGCACGATCCATCTGTTGAGAACAAGAACCTTCAGGCCACGGGCAAGCTTGAGACATTGACTCTGGAGGATGAGAGAAAACATTCCACATATGAGCATAAAAGTTTCTATTGCAAAATCCCTTTGGATTCATGCTCACATAAGGAATCCCTAGAGTCCTGTTCGATTAGTACAACTTCCCTGTGTGAGGACCAAAACCACCTTCCAGTCCTCATTTCTAGCATGTTTATAAGGATGGTTGTGGATGCTTACATTTATCATAAATACTGCAAATCTCGTATTTGTTTGTGGCACTAATCTTGCAAAGCGATGTCTCCATGGTCGAGCTTGTGAGCATAAACAAAGCACTGGCGGGAGATACCCCGGATTATCATGGTAAGCTTTCTTCCCAATAAAAGGAAGAACCAGTTTTTAGGATAATATGCACCTTCGGGTATTCTTGGTCGCTAACCATTGTAGGTTGAGATTAAGAACGAGGGTCATGCGATGCCTAAGGACACGGTAGCTATATCAACTGTACACTTTGGTGATCCTTGGTATTGAAACACACTCTATAGGATAATCCGACATCACACACTTGGTTTTGATGTCTTGTGACACAAAAGTCCAAGTGTGGGGGGAAGGTCGACGAGCTTTTCATGACGAGTTCCATCCACTAAGGCCATCTTGGTTTGAAGTAGGTGTTAGTCCTAGCTTGCTAAAAAAAGAAAAAAAAAGAAAAAAAAAGAGGACAAAAGAGAGATAGAAGAAAAGAAAAAAAATAGGAGGAGAAGAAAAGAGCAAGAGAGCTGATGGGCTACATTTGGATCAATGACCACATTAGGTGCGTGTCTTTAAAATATGGCTATACAACTCGCTAGTAGCAATCGTGCTGCCTGGCTACACCTAGTCCCGCCTTCAAGCTCATGCACAACTTCTCGCTCCCGCAGCACCTACGCGCAATTAAGTAAGAGGAGTTGCCCTCTTCTTTTCTAAGCGTTTGCTGCCACTCCAGTTGGCACCTGCATATTTGCCCAAAAAGAGAGCTATCCTACGTCTCTACATCATTTTGCCAATGGATCACGCCTTCAAGGCACAAGGTTCTTGCACCTGAGGTGTGAGCGTGACCAAGTTGCTTGCCAGAGTTAGCATGGTCAAAGCGTCGTCCTCCGATACAATCTGCGTGGAGATGGAGGAGAAATAGACAATCATATGTGACCATGCCACTGCCCCATAGATTTCAAAATATACATCATGCTGGCAGTAAGTACACTCAGGTATGCGAAGGACAGAAAAAAATTCACCACATCTTTTACTCTTACTTATCTCTATTTGAATGAGACTTGAGTATACATGGTTATGTTTCTTATGTCTATTTGCATATGCTCTGGTTTGGGTGTTTTCGCAAGACACCCATAGACTTTTTAAATTAAGCATGGTGCTTAGGTTAAACTAGTCTACTTTAATCAAATTAGACATGGTGTTTAGTTTGACTAATGAATTTCATAGTTAATATGTTCATAGACATTGGATATATATCTTCCGTGGACTAACCCCTGCAGGAAAATTTTCACATTGACGGGTGAGTCCTCAAGTTCAATTCACAATGGAGGTAGGTCAGGGCCGGGAACAAATCAATTGGTAACATGCAAAGGAGAAACATATCACCTATAAAGGTCCACGGTGCGTATATTACTAATTGCTCCTTTAACATGTTCAAGCAAATTTACCTCAGCCTTGTATGAGTTACACTTAAACGAAAACTTGCTGAATATTAAAAATTTGAAAAAAAATATTTTCAGAATAAAAGGACTGTCTCTCGAAAATAAAATAAAATGTTGGCAACTTCTGGGATCCACGCTTCTTAAGTTTTGAATCCAATTTCGTTTTAGCGTGGATGTGAACAATTAATCTTGAGGCGATGATGAAATCTTTTCAAATCTTTGTAGTCCCTCAAGTATTTGTTGTCCACTAACCTTTTTCAGGAAATAAAAAGACAATCAAGGAGCAGTGTACAATAACTTCAAATAGTTATAACACGCTCCTTATCCATGAGAAAAGAGATGCACAGGGAACCAAGTAGAACAAATGCAAAACTTGTTGCATTCTTGCATTCGGTTCAAATCTTGGTAAGACCAATCTGGTAAGAATATCATACACCATGCGAATCCTCATCTCATGTCTCCATCTTGCCAGGTGTTGGTATTTCTTAACGACATTACTAGAAATATAATTCCCAGCAATGGTGCAGAAATACTTATGGTATATTATGGTTACAGAGTTCATCCGCAAGCGCACGGATATACCGTTGTAGCATTTCCGTCGTATTTATTTTATCCCGTGGGAAGATCATGTAGAGAAGACTTGACTAATAATTTATATATTGCTTGTGATAATCATATTCTAAGTAGGGGTTAAGATAATCCAAGGGTAGAGTGACACACAAGCTTTAACTACTCATTCTCATAATATATTATCCAAGCTAGGTGGAAAGAAAAGAGAAAGATAATCTATTCCTATACTTCTAATATACATAGTATACATATATCCTAGTTAGCTGATATACTAGCTAATACCCTCTTTCCGATGCCCTCCTGGTACTTCGAGAAGCCACCCCTGACTGCCGAGTTCCTTAAGACAGCCCGTTATGACCATACAACCGGGGCTAGACACCACATCAAAACTACCAGATACTACTCTAATATCATCGTCATGACATAGAGTAATTGCATAAGGAAACATTATACCTGCACCAAAGCACCTCCCAGATAAGCTAGCCGTATATTCTGTACAACAAGAACATAATGTAAAGTAGGTACTCATATACTCGGAAAGTATTTCAATACCATAAATATATTTAGAAGAGTATTCTAATAAAAGTACAAGGCTTACAAAAGAGAAAAGGAAAGCTACTAGAGCCGTACCCGAACTCTTCTGAAGACTTCCGGACTCCTGATTTCTACTTTATTCCTATTCCACCAGCTAGATACTACTAAACTAAGCTTGAGAGAAATGAGAGAGCTATTGCTTGAGGTGTGTGTGAAGTGAAGAGAGTGAGCTCCTTATATAGAGGTAGTTATGACAGTTGTGGAAGGGGAATTGTCCAAAGTGCCCTCCAACCGTCATTGGGATGCAATCCTGGACGTCCAGGTCAAAACCTGGATCCAACGGCGCCAGGATTGGTCCAGGTTCGGCCGAACCTAGGGATGGCCCAATCCAGCCCAATTTCGGCTGGTGTCCTCCTCTATTGCTCCACTCCATAGACTTGTGAATTTTGGCACAATTCATTGTGTCAGTTCTGAGTTCTTGGCCCATCTATTCATAAGTCTGGTTCTCGACATCGTTCGATTGATTTATCATCTAAGTTGATGTCGATTCTCCTCCACTTTATTGTCATTCTCTGCAAAAGGTTAGTAAACCTAATACTGGTAGAAAATTATTACTCTAACATACTTATGGATTGCAAGTATCACTAGTTCTCTCCTATTTTGGTAGTATTGACGGTCGAAACTGATCGATAACGACCGTCACACCAGGATACCCACCAGGATACCCACCATATCCATTGTTGCCATAAAACAAAAAGAAAAAATAAAATAAAATAAAATAAAGTTGGCTCCCGCAGTGCTAAGGAACGTACGCCCCAGGATGAGCGGCGTCTCCTTTCCCGTCTCCATGTCCAGCACCAGGAAATCAACCAGGATGAAGAAATCCCGTATCTTGACTGGCACATCCTCCGCTATCCCTGCCGGGTAACGGACTGACGAATCAGCCAGTTGTAGGTGCATCGGTGTTGTTGCCAACACCGTGAAGTTGAGCTTGTCGAAAACGTCTTTTGGCATGACGCTACCACTGGCTCCATGGTCGCACAAGGCCTGATCGAACTGCTATGCCCCGATCGAGCAGGTGATCGTGGGACACCCCGGATCCTTCTTATTTCCCGGGAGCTTGTGGAGTATCACGTTGCTGCATTATTTTGTCAGCTTGACCACCTCCGTTGTTGGGAGCGGTCTCTTTTTGTTGAGTATGTTCTTGAAATAACGAGCTTATGTTGGCACTTGCATGGCGTCCAACAACGGCACGTTGATGTGGATCTTTTGGATTACTTCAACAAAACGAGCGAATTGCTCGTTCACTGACGGTTTCCTACTCCGTTGAGGGAATGGCAACAACCTTGTGTCGCAGTACTACTGCGGCACTGTCTTTTCTGGCTGAACTTCCTTGTCAGCCGAGTCAATAGATGGTGCTTCTTTTGATATCCCATCAGTTCCTGCAGGGTTAGGATATGGCGGATCACGAGTGGACTTACCTCCCCTCGTTATGATCACCCTAACATTTTCAACAGAGGAGTCGGGTTGCCCCAGAACCCTCCTAGATTCATTTGCAGGGACTAAAGATGCCAACTGAGCTAAGTGGGTTTCTATCATTTTATTGAAGCTGAGTTGGTTTTGGAATGTGGAAGCAAAGCCATCTAGCTTGACATTTATGTTCTCTAGGATGTTATCATTGGCAGCAAGCTTTTTGCTTAGCGCGTCAGTGGTTTTAGCTTGCGCAAAAACAAGATCCTTCAAGGAGGATTGGTTAGAGAAGTTACCGTTATTGTTACCTCCTTGATAATATGGGCGTGGTTGGTTCCACCGCTGACCTCCTTGTGGACGATACCCGTTGTTGTTGTTGCCCATGTACATCGCCTCCTCACGGGTTTCCGGGCAGTCATTCCCAGAATGGCTCGTGTTGCTGCAGACCTCACACGTGATGTGATAGTCCAAGGCCTTGACGGTGCCTTGTGGCTGTTTCTCGTGGTCATCCAGCCGCTTTATGAGGAGGTCCAGCTTGGCAGCAAGCAGTTCCGTCTCCTTGACGATGTGCATGCCTTGCTGATGGGTCTGGAGTCGTTCCTCGCTCCAACCCATATTTGAGACCATCTTCTCTATAAGATCAACAGCTCCTTGAACAGTTTTAGAGAAGAATGCTCCTCCAGCTGCCGTGTCCAGGTGATCGCGGGACATCAGGGTGAGTCCATTATAGAAATTCAGCAGAATCAGCCAGTCGTCCATCCCATGAAGAGGACAGGCGGCCACGTACTCCTGCAGTCGTTCCCATGCTTCCGGAATAGACTCGTCCCTTGTCTGCTGGAAACTAGAAATTCGTCCACGAAGGGCGTTGGTTTTGCCCATCGGGAAGAACTTCGAGAGGAATGCCGTAGAGCATTTATCCCAGGTGTTGATAGCAGCACGGTTGGCATAGAACCACTGCTTAGCTCTCCCGAGGAGGGAGAACAGAAACAGTCGCAGCCTGACGGCGTCGGGACTGACGCCCTTGATGGTGTACGTGCTACATATCTCTAGGAATTGTTGCAGATGAGCATTGGCATCCTCATTAGGCTTGCCACAGAACGGGCTAGCCTACGCCATCGTGATGAGGCTGGAATTCAAGTCGAAATTCATGTCTCCCATGTTGATCTACGGCCCAATGGCCACATTGTCAGCAGAGGGAGCAGTGAACTCGCCGAGAGTCTTGCTAATGATAGTCTTGAAGATTGGTGGTGCTGATACGGCTGGTTTCTCTGTCGGTAGAGTTTTCTGTGGAGCAACGACTCGCGGTCTGATGCTCCGGAGGAAAGCTTCTGGATTTTCTTTGAAGTTCTTCGGCAATTTGAAACCAGTCATGCACTACCCTGTTTTCACAACAAAAGTGAAAACAACCAAGGTTAGCCTGCAAAGGAAAATGATTATACAGAGGCAAATATAAAGTATTAGTTCAAGTAATCTCTATTATGAATCTTCCCCGGCAACGGTGCCAGAAATGCTTGTTGGTATTTCTTAACGATATTACTAGAAATATAATTCCCAACAATGGCGCAGAAATACTTATGGTATATTATGGTTACAGAGTTCATCCGCAAGCGTACGGATATACCATTGTAGCATTTCACCTGAGAGTATTCCAAGGGTATCGTATTTATTTTATCCAGTGGGAAGATAATGTAGAGAAGACTTGACTAATAATTTATATATTGCTTGTGATAATCATATTCTAAGCAGGGGTTCAGATAATCCAAGGATAGAGTGACACACAAGCTTTAACTACTCATTCTCATAATATATTATCTATGCTAGGTGGAAAGAAAAGAGAAAGATAATCTATTCCTATACTTCTAATATACATAGTATACATACATCCTAGTTAGCTGATATACTAGCTAATACCCTCTTTCCGATGCCCTCCTGGTACTTCGAGAAGCCACCCCTGACTGCCGAGTTCCTTAAGACAGCCCGTTATAACCATACATCAGGGGCTAAATACGGAGGAGTACCCACCCCAGGAAATTAACTTAGGATTATATATAGGCGTGGAGGAATACCCGTACTGATCTGTCACCATAAGCGGCCCACCTCTCATCCGCAATATATAACCCCTAATAATGATATCCCGTAATCTAGACACCACATCTAAACTACCAGATACTACTCTAATATCATCATCATGACATAGAGTAATTGCATAAGCAAACATTATACCTGCACCAAAGCATCTCCCAGATAAGCTAGCCGTATATTCAGTATAACAACAGCATAATGTAAAGTAGGTACTCATATACTCGGAAAGTATTTCAATACCATAAATGTATTTAGAAGAGTATTCTAATAAAAGTACTAGGCTTACAAAAGAGAAAAGGAAAGCTGCTAGAGCCATACCCGAACTCTTCCGAAGACTTCCGGACTCCTGATTTCTACTCTATTCCTATTCCAACAGCTAGATATTACTAAACTAAGCTTGAGAGGAATGAGAGAGCTATTGCTTGAGGTGTGTGTGAAGTGAAGAGAGTGAGCTCCTTATATAGAGGTAGTTATGACGGTTGTGGAAGGACACTTGTCCGAAGTGCCCTCCAACCGTCATTGGGATGCAATCCTGGACGTCCAGGCCAAAACCTGGATCCAACTGCGCCAGGATTGGTCAGGTTCGGCCGAACCTGGGGTTGGCCCAATCCAGCCCAATTTCGGTTGGTGGCCTCCTCTATTGCTCCACTCCGTAGACTTGTGAATTTTGGCCCAATTCATCTTGTCAGTTCTGAGTTCTTTGCCCATCTATTCATAAGTCCGGTTCTCGACATCGTCCGATTGATTTATCATCTAATTTGATGTCGATTCTCCTCCACTTTATTGTCATTCTCTGCAAAAGGTTAGTAAACCTAATACTGGTGGAAAATTATTACTCTAACATACTTTTGCATTGCAAGCATCACTAGTTCTCTTCTATTTTGGTAGTATTGACGGTCGAAACTGATCGATAACGACCGTCACACCAGGATACCCACCAGGATACCCACCATATCCATTGTTGCCATAAAACAAAAAGAAAAAATAAAATAAAATAAAATAAAGTTGGCTCCTTGGTCTTCACTCTCGTCTTTCTTTTTCTTTTAGTGTCAAATGAAGAGTCCCAGGAACAACGACAAGTGTGGGGGTGATCTTGCACATCAACGTCGTAACTGTTGGTGCGAAAAACACGTGGCCTGGAAGATCTGCTTAACTCCAATGCAGGTCTAGGAAATCTTGCTTTTGGACCTATGAGCGTGCCAATTGATTTGATCCTGCAATCAAGAAGAAATAAAGACAAGGAAACCGTGGTTAAATCCATAAACGATAGCCGATCGGCTAATAGCCGATGACATATCATTTATCTTTGAGCCGATGTCATATATGCATCGATCGGAAATCATGAATAAATAATAAAGAACTAAATCTACTCGATCAGCTATAGATATTAACAGTATACAATCTTGGTGTCGGTATATATTTAAATCAAGTGATTGGGATAGATCGGACGCCAAGCCGAGACAGTATAAATCTCTTAGATCGAAATATATATTAACAAGAAGATTATAGACATCTATAGCATAGCCGATCAGGTAAATCTAGCATGTATTGGCTAATACTCCGATACCACTCTATATTAAGATATTAAAGCAAGCAAAATATATCAAACAAGAAGCTTAATATACCTAAAAGCAGTAAGATCTCAACATAAAGGGCAGATCTATCATATCAATTAAGCACATAAAATATAAGGCTAAATCTGGTAAGATCGGCTGAAACTCCGATGAAACCCTAATCGGCAACCAAAAACAGGCTAGAGATTGAAGTTCTAATCACGACTTATAAGATCAGACAACTGATGCAGCCAAAAGTATGAAAAGAAATACAATATCTAGATAATCAAGCCATTGATTGTTTCATAGGATGGTAGATACCCTATATAATCTAAGCCAACATTGATATTTAACTTAATCGGCTATCTTCTAACGATAGATATTAGCCGGTTGAAGGTTAAATAATAATATTGTCAAAGATTATATAAAATATATGATAACTCGACAACTTACATAAACAAGATTAGAGTATCATAATGATGGAAGCACTAATATCGAGAACACAAGCTGCCATAATAACTTTTACCTCTAGTTGAAGATCGAAACCGATGCAACTCAATCTGAAGGCAAGAACTCGTCGAAACCAAATGAAAGTTAAAGGGTGGCGATTCGCCGAGATTGCATTGATTGTGTGTTCGTTTATTACATGGGGCTCGGGGTCTATTTATACCCGAGATTACAAAATATGTCCATGTCGGACACGACTCTTATCTCTAACAAACTCTAATATACCATAAGTCTTTGCGGTAGACTTTTGCCCAAACTTATCTCTAAGGAAATTACATGAAATATCCTAACTAATAGATACAATTGCCTTTCCAGGACTCAATCCGTGTGTGGCAATCCATATGAAGCACATTAACTTAATCCGACAACGTGTATCGAATCATATTGTCAGAATCGGCTTGATCGGCTAACCTAGTCCGACTCGAACTCTGTCGATTAAGGTCGCAGCCGATTCTTGCTCTGTTTCCAGAACGATATTTGTCTTGGATTCCGCTTCGATCTAATCTTCATATCCGATACTCAGATTAGCAAATTTGGTTGTTAACACATGCCCCCCAAGTCCGGAATATTTGGTAATGTTTCGGATTTGCCATATATTGTCTCCAAGAGAATATCGCACTTGTCGTTTTTTTACCGTTACTCCAGCGCTTTAAATACTAACCGTCAACTCTGAGAAACTTCACACCGTTTCCTCCATTTTCACTGCTGAAGCAAACTCCTCCTTCTCTCTCTTCGGCGATCCGCTCGGCGCGCAAGGCGATTTCCAGGCGATCTCCTCTCCGACCAAGTTTCCGCCCGCGG
Organism: Oryza sativa Japonica Group; assembly: GCF_034140825.1. Lineage (NCBI taxonomy): Eukaryota > Viridiplantae > Streptophyta > Magnoliopsida > Poales > Poaceae > Oryza > Oryza sativa. The sequence continues at coordinate 15,841,624 of NC_089038.1, read as the reverse complement.
CGATGTCGACTTCCGCCAACCCATCTGCCGTGCCATCGGCCGAGTACGCAGAGGTATGTGCCCATCGGCTAGATCCCTTTTTCCCATGCAATAGATCAGTTTTTCTTCATCTTATCTTGTTTTCTTCTTCTCTATTCCTTTTGGATTTGTAGCATCTTTCCATTCTGGTTGCAGTCCCCAGTTTGTTTCACGATCACCAGTATTTTCTCGGTCCGATTGGCAGTCTCGACCCCTATGAGTTCATTAGTGCTGAGACCAATATGATCCCTTTTAGACTGGCCAACCCGAACCTAAATCACTTGAAAAACACCTTCAAATCCTGGCCTTCACTTGAGAAAAGCAATCCCGAGAAAAGTTGGCCTGTGTGGTACAAGCGAGTATCGGCTAGCAAGCAGGCTCACTGGGACGAAATTGGAATCGGCCAGGCACTTGCCCTTACTCTAGCTAATTCGGCTAAGGATGAGCCACTGATGGCCGCTGCAGCCTATTTTTGGTCCAATACTCTCAATGCTTTCCTCTTCATCCAAGGGCCAATGATACCAACTCTGCTAGATGTCACCATGATCATTGGCTTAGATGTGACTTCATCAGCCAACCCAATAAGCTTAAACACGAAGAATACCTTTGAATTCAAAAGCAAGAGCATTGGAGACTGGTCGGGTTACATTGCAGCGTATATGGGCAAAGGGCCTATCACCTCCCGAGAGCATATAGCCTTTCTGCTAATGTGGCTAGAAAAATTCTTATTCTGCGGATGAAGTTGTGGCCCCACAACCAACTGGCAGTTCTTAGCCGAAGCCCTAGAGACAAAAAGGCAATTTCCTTTAGGCAAAATCCTCCTCGGCTACTTGTATCAGATGCTGAACAACGCATCAGCTAAGATAGCTGTCGGCTCAGTCGTCGGTGCAGGTGGACCACGGTGGCTACTGCAGACTTGGTTAAACTTGGTAGCCATGAAAGCTATCAATCGGCCAGCTGTGACAGTTGTTGAATTCCCTAGATTAGAGCCGATCACAGACAATGATGGAGAAGAGCGTACCCACTGCAGGTGTATGTCCTATGGGGAGTATGCATCCACACCAGCCAATGCTGGAGCAAAGTTATCGGCTGAGTTTCTGAAGGACTGGTTCTTCAGTTTCTATGATGGATTTCAGAAGAATGCCCGAGTTTGGTTTCCATATGCAGACTCGACGGATTTAGATCTGCTGGCAGAGTTCAGATTTGAAGACATCAACCATGAGAAATATCAAAAGTCTAGAGAAATCTTCGCTGCCACCATTAGCCCCTGCATTCTTCCTGTTAGTATCCATCAAGGGAGAAATATTCAGGTTTCTTATGAGTTCTACCATCCGATAAGCTCGGCCAGGCAATTTGGAATGGGCCAACTCCCAATCGGCTTGTACTTTGCCGATAAGACACAATGTAGAGGAGATATTTCTTCAAGCTTGATGATGGATCGGCTGCTCAACATCTCAAGACCTCCCTTGGGCAGCATTGAGAACATAGAGCTAGCAAGTTTTAGGAGTAGGGCCTTTGATAGATGGTGGAGTGAATGGAAACTACATCTATTCCATCAACCAGCTTCCATGTATATGACAGACCTATTTCCGGATGTCATCCCTCAGGTAAATCTTTACTTTGTCAATTCTGCTAAAATAACCGTCAGCCGATTGGTACCTTGACTAACTTCTTCTTCTATCTTGCAGACAACAGAATCTTCTCCTCCTCGTAAAAGCAATAGGGACAAGGACATAGAATATGCTCTAGGCCTCATACCAGACAGAGGTGGACCATCAACCCCAATCATCGGCTACCATGCCCCCAAGACCTCAAGTCTACTCCAAGGGCTAATAAGAGAACCGGCCGATGCTGGCAAGAAGAGAAATACCAAGGTATCGGCTACTGACCCATCAGCTCTAGCTCCACAGAAAAAAGCCAAGAAGAAGAAGTCCAAGCCAACCGATGATTTGCCTACCTTAGATCCATCTATCGAACAAGCCCTGGATGAAGAGGAAATTGGAGAAGATGTTGATCAAGCTGCAGCCGAGCTAAGTGACCTAGGAGAAAAAACACCATCGGCTCCACCTAAAAAGACGCCTCCAACTCCTGCAGCTCCAACTCACTTTACAAGGGTAACTTATCCTGACAAGCTCTTAAAAAATTTCCATATAGCCGATCATTCATTGAACTTGTATTTGTAGAAGAAGAAAATCGCTTCAAAGAAGACATCAGCAAAAGCATCATCTAAACCAGTTCCATCGGTAAGACTCCTTCTGAAGAATCTTTTAAAATTTAATCATAACCGATGCTAATTTACATTTGTCTTTTTAGCCTACTCCTCCTCCTTCACCCCCTGTGCAGCCGATGTCAAGCGGCCGTACTCCAATGGTCATGGGCAGCCATCATATTGAAGAAGAACAACAACCAGCCGCTCCTGCTATCCCAGTAAATCTTTCTTTTTTCAAAAACCCCAAATCGGCTGTACAACATGCTTCAGTGTTAACCCTTTTCCAACTTTCATCTTTATAGGTCTTAGCCGATCTATTCTCTTTTGACATCAAGGACTACTTCGACGAGGTGGAAGAAGACACCACCAGCAGATCCCTAGCTCCTCTATATGAAGATGTTAGAAGAAGTCTCGAAGACATTTGTCATCGTCTAGAGGCATCATTAGACAGCTTGGTGACCGACTGCGGTTCTATTCGGGCAAGATTCAAAACAATCCAAACCTCAATCCCATATGACCTATCAAACGTCCTTACCCCAGCTATATACCTTGAACAACATCAACTCAAGCTAGAGAAAGCAAGACAAAGACTAGCTGATCGGCGAGAGAAGAAAGACATAGAGGCAACAATCCAAGCCAATCGGCAGCTTGTACATGCTGAAAAAATCAAGCTGGATCATCTTGCCAAAGAGCCAATCAAATCTACCATTGACCAACTAAAATCTGAGAAGATTGAGCTCTTAGCTCGCCTTGAAGAATGCAATGCTAAGCTTGCTATGGAAGAACAGAAGTTAGCCGATCTCCCGAGGGCAATTGAAGAACAAAAATCGAAGTTAAGATCAGCTATCAAGAACGTAGCTGATTTGACCAAGTCCCTTAAAGTTATTACTTGAACCAATGCTCAAGTTGCTCACGCCATCGAAGAAATCGAAGAAATCAGGCAAAAGGCAATATCGGCCATCCAACATTATTTATCTGCATAACTGATCGACTGTAATAGGGACTTAGTAACTTTTGTATCCATTTGTGTAATCAGCTAAGAAACTTTAACACTTTACTTAATTGTCTTGATGATCCTTTGTGCCGATTAATATAACTTGCTCAAAAATTCTCAATTTTTGTATATATGTGCCACCCTAATTTTGCAATGACGAAGGCATTGATAAAATTATAATTCAGACTAAGGGCGATATGTTACATATAGGCCATCATACATCAGCAGAACACAACCGATTATGAAAAAACAAAAACCACTAAGGGCGATATAACTATATCGGCCATCTCAAGGCGATGCAAACACACATCGGCTTTACACGCATCGGCAGACTCAGCCGATCATCAGTTAACCCATACACTAGGGTAATATTTCTTTTAATACTTTCCATTAAGTGCTCATCCATAAACTTCTCCATCAAGTCCTTGCAACATATAAGCTCCTTTAGACACAACCTTGTGGATTTGAAACGGTCCTTCCCAATTTGGTGACCACTTGCCGAATTTATTATCACGAGTTCCTACCGGCAAGATTAACTTCCAAACAAGCTCTCCCTCAGAAAAAGACTTGGGCACTACTTTCTTGTTATAATGTCGAGCAACCCTCTCCTTATCCTTGGTAACTTTTGCAAGAGCTCGCAATCGTGACTGAACCACATCCTCCCTCTCATCGGGCATGAGATTATAATATTCGCTGGCTGTCAATTCATTTTGTAAGTCTGTTCTTCTCGAGCTGATTCTAATCTCCCATGGTAAAACTGCTTCATGTCCATAAACTAGCTTATAAGGAGGAACTTGAATTGATCCATGACAAGTCATCCGATAGGACCACAATGCTTCGGCCAGTCTAGTATGCCATTGCCGAGGATAATCAGAAATCTTCCTCTTAATCAATTTAATCAAACTCTTGTTGGATGCCTTGGCTTGCCCATTAACTTGCGCATAATATGATGAAGAATTCAACAATTTGATACCCATGCTATCGGCAAATTGAACAAACTCATCGGACACAAAAATCGAGCCTTGATCGGTTGTAATGGTCTGAGGAATACCAAATCGATAAATAATATGCTCTTGGACAAATTGTATAGCATCCCCCCAATCAACTTTCTTCAAAGGAATCGATTCCACCCACTTGCTAAAGTAATCGGTTGCTACCAATATAAACTTATGTCCCTTACTCGAAGGTGGATTAATCATCCCGATCATGTCAATTCCCCAACCTCTGAATGGCCAAGGTTTGATGATAGGATTCATAACCGATGCTGGTGCCCTTCGAATTGCTCCAAACTTTTGACAATCTTCACAACCCTTGTAATATTTAAAACAATCTTTCAACATTGTCGGCCAAAAATACCCTGGACGTCTGAGCAACCACTTCATCTTATGAGCCGATTGATGAGTCCCACAAATTCCTTCATGTACCTCGCCTATTGCAACCTTGGCTTGATCAACACTCAAACATTTAAGCAACACTCCATCAATTGTCCGATAATACAATTCATCATCCAGCAAGGTATATTTCAAAGCTTTATAACACAACTTTCGTGAAGCCGATTGAGACGGATTCTGCAAATATCGAAAAACATCATGCCTTCAATCATCGGCTGTTATTGTAGCAACTTCTACTTTAACATCTTTCATCATCGGCTTGTACCCCAATGCTCCTTGAGCCAAATCATTAGCTTCAACGTTTTGCTCCCGAGATACATGTTTTAAAGTCACCAGCCGAAACCCATCCATCAAGTTTCGGCACTTCTCATTATAGATCACCAATGTATCATTCTTGCATTTATATTCTCCTGCCAATTGACTAATCACCAACAAAAAATCGCCCATAATCTCGATAGCATCGGCTTCAACTTCCTTGAGTAATTGCAACCCTTTGAGAACCGCTTCGTACTCAGCCTGATTATTAGTTGCATAAGGTTTAATAGTATAGGAAAACACGAAACTTGCCTCCCGAGGAGGAATTATAACCAAGCCTATACCACAACCATGAGTGCACACTGACCCATCAAAGAACAATGTCCAAGGCACAATGTAAACTGAGCCGATTGAGCCATGACGATGATCCACTATAAAATCGGCTATAGCTTGTCCCTTAATCGCCTTCGGTGAATCATACCGAAGATCAAACTCTGTTAAAGCAAATATCCATTTACCATCCCTTCCTTTCAAAATTGGAGCCGATAGCATGTATTTGACCACATCGGCTTTACATATCACAGTGCATTCGTTGGACAATAGATAATGCCTTAACTTGGTGCAAGAGAAATACAAACACGAGCACAACTTTTCCACAGGAGAATACCTTGTTTCTGCATCCAAGAGCCTTCAGCTTAAATAAAATACAGCCCTCTCTTTGCCCTCAAGCTCCTGAATCAATACCGAGCCAATTGACTTCTCACCAGCTGACAGGTATAATCTGAAAGATATCCTCTTTTGTGGAGGAATCAAAACTGGAGGGGAACTAAGATATTCCTTTATATTATCCAAAGCTTTCTGTTGCTCTACCCCCCAAGTGAATTGTCGATCGGCTCTCAATCTCAATAAAGGTGTAAACGGTTCCAATCTTCCAGATAAATTAGAGATAAACCTCCTGATAAAATTTATCTTGCCGATCAACTCCTGCAGCTTCTTCTTGTCATCTGGAGGCTGGATCTTCTTAATTGCTTTAATACTCCTTTGAATCACCTCAATCCCCCTTTCATAAATAAGAAATCCCAAAAACTGGCCAGCTGATACACCAAAAGCACACTTTGTCGGGTTCATCTTCAAGCCATATTTTCTAGTTTTCTCGAAAACCTTCCTCAAATCGGCTATATGGCCATCTATTTCCTTTGACTTAACAACCACATCATCAATATAAACTTCAACCAACCAGCCGATTAGATCATGGTATATATAATTCATAGGCCGTCGATATGTAGCTCCAGCACTTTTCAAGCAAAAGTCATCACAACCCACTCAAACAAGCTGATTGCACCAGGACATCTAAAAGCTGTTTTATGAATATCTTCTTCTGCCATAAAGATTTGATTGTAACCAGCATTACCATCCGTAAAACTCAATATCTTATGTCCTGAGGCAGCATCGACCAGCTGATCGGCAACCGGCATTGGGTATTCATCCTTTGGGGTAGCTTTGTTGAGATCTCGAAAATCAATGCACACCCTGACTTTGCCATTTTTCTTGATAACTGGAACTATATTGGAAACCCATTCAGCATATCGGCACGGACGAATAAAACCAGCATCATATAAACATTTGACCTCAGCCTTGACAGCTTCAAGCATATCGGCTTTGCATCTCCTCGGCGGCTGCTGGTATGGTCTAACCCCCGGTTTGATAGGGAGCCGATGTTCAACAATTGATCGGCTGAGTCCTGGCATCTCATAATATTCCCAAGCAAAGCAATCTCAGTATTTTTTCAAGAGCTCTATCAACTTGGTTATAAATTCGGAAGATAAGTTATTGCTGATGAATGTCAGCCTTGGTCTATCTCCTGGACCTATATCAATTTCCTCCAAATCATCAGCCGACATGAAACCTTGTCCTTGCTTGTCATCGAGATCATCTACCGTGTCCTTGGTGTAGACGTTTGAACCCTCCACGACGCCCTCAAAACAATAATTTGGGCTCTCCATCTTCAATTGGCTGTATATCACGATCGGACACATTTAGAAAATCTCCATCCCAAATTTTTCCAGACAGGCAATCAATACCATCCATCTCCCAAAGAGCTAAATCAGCACTAGCAACGTTAACTGACCTGTCGGCTGGCATAATTTCAATCCTGTCGCCTTGCCATTGAATCAAACATTGATGCATGGTCGAAGGAATAAAACAATTAGCATGAATCCAATCCCTTCCAAGAAACAAGCTATAGGAACCCTTCCCATCGATGACAAAAAATGTTGTAGGGATAGTTTTGCTGCCGACTGTTAGTTCCACATTCAAAACTCCTTTTGTTTCCGATGGATTGCCGCCAAAGTCTTTGAGAACCATGTTTGTCTTGATGAGATCCTCTGAATTTCTACCCAACTTCCTGAATGTAGCGCATGGCATCAAATTTACGGCAGCCCCACCATCAACCATCATCTTAGACATCGGCTTCCCATTGATATAACTGTTAATGTACAATGGTTTGAGATGCCGATTCTCTGTCCCCTCTGGCTTCTCAAAAACTTCTTGCTCTGGTGACAAAACCAACTTAGCCGAAACTTCCTCGACTTCATCAACATCGGCTTGTTTGGCTCCAAATTCCGTAGGCAATGTAAAAACCATGTTTACCGATGCAGTCACAACACTCTTCCCTTTAGCCAATCCTTTTGCCTCATCGGATTTGACTTCATCGGCTATGGCAGCTTGATTCTTAACACGTCACTCTTGCCTCGGCTTTGTCCTCTTCAGCCGATATTTGATCTCTTGCTCTACCTCATCAAAACGCTCTCTGTTCCTCAATTTTTGAACCCTTCTCTTCTGATTCTTTGTGAAGATACCAGAAGGACACCATTGAGCCTTTCTATCCTCATCATCTCCTTGATTATATTCTCGGTTTACTGGGCCCAATCTTTGATGAACAGGAACTCTTGTTTGCCTCAGCCGATTGTTTCTATTATACGATCGGCTTGAACTTTCTGCAACATCACTGCATCCAGGACAATTTTCGATAGATGGCAATCCCATACCCTCATTCCAGCAAAATCGGAAAAACTCGCAGTCCCAATGTGGATCAAAACCATCATCATCTTCTTCACAATACCTCTCCTGTTGCTTGTCATACTTTCTCTGGTATTTGTTGATAATTCTAGCTGAATTCATCTGAAAATTTTGGTTCCTCCCTGCATTGGCTATCCTCCCAGATGTATGCACCATATTGACAGGGAAAGGATTACCATCAACCTTCATCGGCTTCTTGGAATCATCGAATTTGATTTTTCCTCCTTTAATGGCCACCTGGATTTGCTGTCTGAAAACTTTGCAATCATTAGTAGAATGAGAACCAGAATTGTGCCATTTGCAATACCTCCTTTTTCCTAGCTCTTTAGCTAATGGAATTATATGACCAGCAGGTAGTTGAATCTGCTTCTCCCGAAGTAACAAATCGAAAATTTTGTCAGCCTTGGTGATATCAAAGTCATATTTTTCTTCTTTCCTAGAATTCTTGATCCATTGGCATTGTACCACCTTCTTGCTTCTGACCCATTCGGCTGCTGCCACTTTGGAATCATCATCTTCATCATCAGAACCATACATGTAAGGATACACATGGTTGATCTTTTTAAAGTTCTTCTTAGCTTCGGCAAATCTTTGCTCATGTAGAGTCACTTTTTGCGCAAGATGAGATAAGCTCTCAAACTCCTGGGATGAAAACTTCTCTTTAATCGAAGCTATCAAACCCTGAAAAGCCAAATCGGCTAACTGGGAATCTGTTAAAGCCAAGCTGTAGCACCTATTCCTTGTCTATCTAAACCTCTGGATATAATCCTGTACAGATTCATCATGCCTGTGTCGAATGGCTGTCATATCGGACAGTTTCATCTCGTGAACTCCACTGTAAAAATAGCTATGAAACTGTTTCTCCAAATCGGCCCAACCATGGATAGAATTGTATGGTAGAGAAGAAAACCAAGTAAAAGCCGATCCGGACAAGGATAAGGAAACAGCCTAACTCTCAAGGCGTCAACAGCCGATGCTTCACCACACTGAGCTAAGAATCGGCTGATATGCTCATAGGTAGAAACGTTATATTGCCCTGAAAATTTTGAGAAGTCTGGCACCTTGTATCGGGCAGGTAATGGAATTCTCTCAAACCACTCAGGATATGGATGCCGATACAAGTTCCCAGTATCCTTCGGCTTAAACCCAAATTGCTCCCTCATCACATCTGCAATCATATCGGCCCACTGTCTCTGCTGAGGTTCCCCTTGTGTTTGCTGTGATATTGGCTCAAACTGATTAAACTGGGGAGCAAACTGAGGTTGAGGTGACCCCCTTTGATGCACATGAGGTGAAGGAGGCTGGTAATGATAATTTAAGTGACCCCGTTTGTAGTTCTGAGTATTCAGCTGGATGTTACGCACCAAATGTTCAGGTATAACTTGAGGTATCACTGACTGATCTGGCTGCACATTATGAACCAAGTGCTCAGGGATAACTCGATTTGCAACATGCTGCCTTAGCTGATTATCAGGTGTCCTCATCCTAGCCGATGCATTTAGCAAGGTTTGCTGCTGACGTATGCTGGTTCGGCAGCGCTAGATCGGCAGTTGGTTGATTTGGATAGAACATAGCAGCCACCTTCTCCTGGGTTAGCCGATTGATGTTTTGTCCACCATGCTGTGGCTGTTCTCTGGTCAACAGCCTAGGATTGGTTATTTGTCCCGGTGCCAATGATGGTGCAACCTGTGCAGCTGGAGCAGAAGCCGCAGCTGGTGCCATCGACTGTGTTGGTGGTGCGCTAGAAGAACCCTGTTGGTTGCCTGTAACCAAAGGTCTGTAATTTGGAAAAACACCACCTGGCAAATATACTGGCCCTGTAACTTGATGCTCAGCTATTTTGCCATCAACCCCTGATTTTACCATGTTAGTTAAGGTATTCACCAAGACTCCTGATTGGTTGATCAAAGCATGTTGCACCACGTAGTCGATCCGGTCCTGGAAATTGTTGAACTGCGGTTGTAATCCATTGCCATTCGGACCAAGATCTTCGACCATTCCCTCCTGAAAACCACCACCTTTGTCACCTGATTCACCAGCAATGCCTTTATCTTCTTGGGTTGTGCTTGAACTGGCTTCATCGGTAGCAACTACTTTCAGTTTGTATTTCTGGACAACTGTTCCTTGACGGGTTTCATCGAATGAATTCATGAAGTTGTCCTTCACACTGCTCATCATTTGTTCAAGCTCCTGCCTATGTTCAGCCGACAATTTGTCCAGACTAATTGGAATAATGTTTCCTTCATGAACATCAACCCCAGTTGGATATGGAGGCTTGTTTTGAAGATCTGTGGACTTACCTGTCGACGGTGAGGATTTTTTTTCTGGTGCCATCTCTGACTTCGAATCAAGACCCACTAGGCGTGCCAAAAGCGTGTTGATGCGAAAAACACGAGGCCTGGGAGATCTGCTTAACTCCAGTGCAGGTCCAGGAAAACTTGCTTTTAGATCTATGAGCGTGCCAGTTGATTTGATCCTGCAATCAACAAGAAATAAAGACAAGGAAACCGTGGTTAAATCCATAAACGATAGCCGATCGGCTAATAGCCGATGACATATCATTTATCTTTGAGCCGATGTCATATATGCATCGATCGGTAATCATGAATAAATAATAAAGAACTAAATCTACTCGATCGGCTGTAGATATTAACAGTATACAATCTTGGTGTCGGTATATATTTAAATCAAGTGATTGGGATAGATCAGACGCTTTGCCGAGACAATAGAAATCACTTAGATCAAAATATATATTACCAAGAAGATTATAGACGTCTATAGCATAGCCGATAAGGTAGATCTAGCACGTATTGGCTAATACTCCGATACCACTCTATATTAAGATATTAAAGCAAGCAAAATATATCAAACAATAAGCTTAATATACCTAAAAACAGTAAGATCTCAACATAAAGGGCAGATCTATCATATCAATTAAGCACATAAAATATAAGGCTAAATCAGGTAAGATCGGCTGAAACTCCGATGAAACCCTAATCGGCAACCAAAAACATGCAAGAGATTGGAGTTCTAATCACGACTTATAAGATCAAACAACTGATGCAGCCATAAGTATGAAAAGAAAGACAATATCTATATAATCAAGCCATTGATTGTTTCATAGGATGGTAGATACCCTATATAATCTAAGCCAACGTTGATATTTAACTTAATTGGCTATCTTCTAACAATAGATGTTAGCCGGTTGAAGGTTAAATAATAATATTGTCAAAGATTATATAAAATATATGATAACTCGACAACTTACATAAACAAGATTAGAGTATCATAATGATAGAAGCACTAATCTTGAGAACACAAGCTGCCATAACAAGTTTTACCTCTAGTTGAAGATCGAAACTGATGCAACTTAATCCGAAGGCAAGAACTCGTCGAAACAAAACGAAAGTAAAAGGGTGGCGATTAGCCGAGATTGTATTGATTGTGTGTTTATTACATGGGGCTCGGGGTCTATTTATACCTGATATTACAAAATATGTCCATGTCGGACACGACTCTTATCTCTAACAAACTATAATATACCATAAGTCTTTGCGGCAGACTTTTGCCTAAACTTATCTCTAAGGAAATTACATCAAATATCCTAACTAATCGATACAATTGTCTTTCCATGACTCAATCCGTGTGTGGCAATCCATATAAAGCACATTAACTTAATCCAACAATGTGTATCGAATCATGTCACGTCCTGATAAATTCATCCCAAAATAAAAATTATTTTCTAAAAGGAATAATAGAATTAATTAAAATTCGAAAAGAAATTGGCAAACACTAAAATACGTACAAGAAAAATTCGAATGTGGCCCGGAGAATTTTTGTTAAATTCTCCTTGGTCTAAAAGGAGCCCTCAAATTTTACTTGAATTTTCAAAGCACCGGAAATATTTATTAAGCAACAAAAACGATTATCAAAGTTTACTAAAAAGAAAATCTAAAAATAACTCTCTCCTTCCCTTTGGGCCAAGTCTGGCCCAAGGTTTCTCCACTCTCCCTCTCGGCCCGCGGCCGAAGTCCCTCTCTCCTCCCTCTCTTTTTTCCTCCCCTCTCTCCCTCGGGCCGCCCCTCTTCTCCCTCCTTCCCTCTCGGCCCAGCCACCCGGCCCAAGCCGTGGCGCCCCCTGGCCGAGCTGCTCCCCTCCCGTGCCGCGCACGTGCGCGCACTGACGACGCGCGCCCCACGTGGGACCCGCCTGCCAGGCGCGTCTTCCTCCTCCCGCTCGGCCTCTTCTCCCTCCCGTGAAAACCCTAGTTCGTTCCTCCTTCGAATCCGCGCAATTTAAGCATTGGATTCCAAAATTGATTAGGGGGAATTAATCCCCTTTCCCTCCTCTCTCTTTCCCCCTTAATTCCCCCTTGATTCGTGCCCCCAATCGCCGGGAACGGACGCGCCAACCCCGGCCACCTTCCATGGCCGCCGGCCACAAACTCCGCCGCCGTTCCCCGCTCCTCCCGTGGCCGGCTCCCTCTCCTCCCCTATAAAATGGAACCAACTCTTTGCGTTCTATCGTTTTAGCCTCCTCCCGCGTCTTCCCGTGGCCACACCACCTCTCCCCGCCTTCTCCTTCTCTCTCTCCGGCGCCGGCCGGCATCCAGCCGCCTCTCCCTCCTCGCCTGAGTGCCGTCCGGCCGCACCGTCTTCTCTCTCGGCCTCGTAGGTGCATCCTCTTCCCCGGCGCCGCCTCTGATTCGTGGGGAAATCACCGGAGACACGCCCCCGCCGGCTACAGTGGCGGCAACACCACTGTTCCACCTCCGGCAGCCTCTGCCGCGTCTCCCGTGCGCCGGCCGACGTCGCCACCACCTACCTCGGCACTGTGACGTTGTCCACTCCCCTGTCCTCACCTTCTCCTTGCCCAAATCTCGCCGGAACGGAGTCCTCGCCGGCATCCAGTACATCCCCTCACCCGGCCGGCTACTGTTCCTCGCTAGTGCACCGGTCGACGTCGTCGTCTTCCCTTCCGGCATCGCAGCGGCAAGGTCGTCCTCGGCATCACTTCCCCTCCATCCAAACCCCTCCGCGGTCCATCATCGTCGTCTCCGTTCGTTCTCGTCGTCGACGTCCCGTCGGTCGCCCGGCTCGTCGTCTCGCTGCGCCGCCACCGTCATCGTCATCGCAGCGGCGTGTTCCACGCCGTCCTCATCTCCGTGCAGCTGCTGCCGGCTGCCCTCGTCGCCTCCTCGCCGGCCCCGGTCGTCGTCATCGTCGTCCTCTCGTCGTTCCCGGTCGTCGTGGCGTTCGTCCCTCCGTCGAGCCATTCTCGTCCGTCGTCCGCGTTCGTCAAGCGAGCCGCTGCAGCCCCGTCGTCGTCTTCGTCCTCGGCTCCGCATCGTCAAGCGTTGCGCCGGCCGCATCTCGCCTTCGTCCAAGGATTGCCGCCGAAGTCGTCCCCTCGCCGTTCGTCTCCGTCGTTCCCGGCCGCCTCCGCCGCGCCCGTTCGTCGTTGTCGTTCCCTCGCCTCGTCGCGTGGTGGTAAGGGTCCCTCCTCTCGCTGCCCCGTCCTCGTCCTTTCGGTGTTGCCCCGTGCCCGTTTGCGGTTGTCGACCCCGGTACCCGTGTACCGGTGTCGGTAATCGTTCGTGGGTGCGTGTGGTGACCGTGTTAGTGTGCCCGCACGATAGCCACGTGGTTTCCACGTGTGCAGCCCGTGTGGTGTCTAGTGGAGTCTGCTTGTTGGCCACTCGCCTCGGTTGACACACGGGGTCCGCTTCCATCGACCCGTGGACCGTCTCTGTGTACTCGGTCTACCGCGGTCCTTTAGGTTGACATGTGGGGTCTGCATGTCCACAAGCGCAGCCTTCCTATCTTTTCCACGTTAGCGCTTACACATGTTTTATAGTTGCAAAACATAATTATAATAATCCGCAAATCTCCATGTAACAGCATTAAACTTCGGATGACCATGTCTTGGTCATACGAGCTCCGAATTGACCCGTTCAACTCTCTTAATGTTTGTTATAACCTAAAGAACCGTGTGCTTTCTTTTTATGTATTGTTATTGCTTCTTTATAGGCTTGTAGCTTTGCTTGTGTGCTTCGCATAGCTTCTGTCGTTCCGGAGGTTCCTGAAGCGTGGTTTGCAGTCGTTGCCGAAGGTTCGGAAGGCCGTTCTCTCTGAGCAAGGCAAGTCACATCATCCTTGAGCATATTGAATCCCAGTTTATAAAATTATTTTGATTTAAATTAATGCATTATCGCTTTATTTAAATTCCCGCGTTATCACTGTTTTATTTAGCCATGCTTATTTACCTTTGTTATGACATTATTATTGCTATTGTTATTATTACCTTGTTCACCCTAGAATAAATAAAACCCCAATTAGTGGGTACTCTATTCATGGTTCCACTAGTATGAATTTAGGTAAATGCTTCGCTGATTAATTAGGCAACATTATGTGGTTTTATAACTCTAGACTTTGGGAATATTCATCTCACTTGGACATTATGGAATGGTTGGATTATTGTGGAATTGGATGCACACCTCCCCCTCTATTCAAAACCCCCAAAATGGTTTTAGTCTGGGCTCGGGGTGCATGGTTTTGTTAGTAGCACCTCGGCCACATAAGGACCGGTCTTCGGGCCTCTGTAACAAAGCACTACCATACTTCCACATGTCTAGTGGGTAAGGCTTAGTTTGTGGCTCAGTCTGGTTATAAACAAAAGTACACGGATGGAGATGGACGAAGTCGGGGGTCGATGGACATCTCTAGGACAAATCAAGGCTACACGAGCTGCGGCCTGGTAGTTGAGATGTCATGGCACAGGGCTGGTGTCCTGCTGCTAGGGGCTCAGTCCTACCTACCTGTCCCGGAGGTTCCGGCCGTAGGTGGGGTTGGGTCAGTACTCTTGTCTATGGCTAGGATGGGTTGGAAACTATGTCATGTCTTCCGTCCATATGCCGTGGTGGTATGCGGCACGTGGTTGCACGTGAGGAAGACGTGTCTTGTGGGTAAAGATGTACACCTCTGATCAGAGTAAAACCTATTCGAATAGACGCGCCCTCGGTTATGGGCAAGCCTAGCAATGTACCCAAGTTAGTGTTTTAAATTCTTAAAACCTGTTTAACAACTAAAATGTGGAATGGTTGGCCTGGGTTGGCTTGGGACGAGCTGGGACCCAGGGTCGGGTTGCCAGTTCGGTCTGAATCATCGTAGGCCTTGGGTTAAGGCAGGTTCGTGCGGGTTCACGGCCTTGATTTATAATACTGTGTAGCTCTAGGATCGTCTTTTTAAAATGGCTTTGGGTAACTAAGTGACTTTTAAATCCTATTTACTGCAAAATTTAACCCCTATTATTAGCTCCTTGTACCCCCTTGCATTAATCATGCATCTCCCGGTGTGATTTGCTGAGTACAGTGGTTGTACTCATTCTTGCTCTATCTTTCCCCCCCTTCAGTAAGAGAAGCTTTAGAGAAGAAGTCTTAGGTGGAGTCCTGGCTTATACCCCAGTTGAGCGCCTATGAAGATGGAGCCGTAGGCCCGCTAGTCCGCTGCTGTTTATTTTTGTTTGTCAGGCCTGAAGTGCCTTTGTAATAATGTAAATATTATCGATATAATAAAGATGTGCCTTTTGTATCATGTTTGTTTGGTGTACCCCGGCTTTTCCTGGGACGGGGATTAATACACTAGCTTTCGGGAAAAGGCAATTTTCTCGGTCGCGACAAATCATATTGTCGGAATTGGCTTGATCGGCTAACCTAGTCCGACTCGAACTTTGTCGATTAAGGTCGCAGCCGATTCGGACTTAGCCGATTCTTGCTCCGTTTCCACAACGATATTTGTCTTGGATTCCGCTTCGATCTAATCTTCATATCCGATACTCAGATTAGCAAATTTGGTTGTTAACAGTAACCAAAGCAAGATCACCCCAGAAGTGATGAGCCATGATGAACTATACAAGGAAAATTGATGCAGTCAGAATCAATGAGGGGTCAGCCAAACCTCCAGTTCGGCTGAACCACCTCTACCATGAATCGTCCTCTGTTTTATAAAGAGCGCAGGTTTGCACGATTTTTCCTTTGGACATCCATTCTATCTTGTGTTTAATTTGATTATCAATTCTAAAATATCAAAGATAATTAAACTCAAGCTAGGGATTGTACAATAAGAGTTCATGGTCTCCTTGAAAATAACATGCATGCCTCTTATTCTTAACTCATTACTTGTTGCTTGAGGTGACATATCCAATAGGGACCCCATGTTATCTAGGTAATTGATGAATGAGATATAGTCTGATGATAGAAATCCTGCTCTTCATGTTGCACACTTGGGAATTTTATAAAAAGAAAAAATATACAATGATGTTAAATACCTCATTGATATTTTTATTCCCACTAGAGCCATAGGTTGATCGTTCATGATTAGCTTGCTAGATACGCTGCTTGTCAATACATTGAGCGTTGTCAAGTTTTGTGACCCTAGTGATATGCTTTTCATACTTTATGGTCAAGATCACATACACTCCACATACACCCACCAATGCTTGACTTCTACACAGGAAGTTAGCATTCCTCATTTATCATTCATTTCATCCACATTCCACAAAATAAATACTCCATGAAATTTATGCCTCTTCTTCCAAAGTTCTTTAAAAAAAAAGAGTGAGAGATGCATGGCTAAGCAAAAAGAAATAAAAAAAAAGTGCTCATACAAGTATGGAGCATGATGATGAGAAAAAAAAGAAAAAAAGGGAAAAAAAGATAGCCATGTACTCTCCGAAATTTTCAAAAAAATAAATAAATGGAGAGGAGGTATACAAAAGGAGTTATTCTTATTTTCCTTTCACAAATTCACCATACACATACACATGCACATTCTTAACCAGAAAGTATGTCTTCTATTTCCGCGGATCCATTATTTGACTTTGCAATATATGTGGTGCAAGTAATGCTCTACTCTTTTTCATACCCTGAGCTCCACATATGCCTTATTAGGTGGTAGGAAAAGAAAAGGCACAATCATATGCCTTTGTGAGGAATCATACACTTTGAGTGATTGAGAGAATCATTGGTGGAGTAAAGCAAAGTTGTAATTTTGTGTTACTGGAAAAAACCCCACGTTGTTCTTCATGAAAAGTTAGGCTGACTTAAGTCAAGATTGTTCAATTTCTCAATTGCTCAGGATCACATGGTAGACACTACAAAGACCACAGGTGTCACGACCGGAAATAACCCAACGGGCGTTCCTTACGTGCGTGTATTATTCCTTGTCCCAGGAGGCAAGGTACACCAAAAGTTGATACAATTCAGAGTTTAACAAGCGGAAGCGTAAATAGTTAATTATTACATGGGCAGCGACGGCCCAGCACACTCAAAGACAACGAAAAACAGCGGAAGACTAAGGCGATGACCACAGGCGCTTGACGGCAGGCACGAGCTAGACACCAAAGCATTCATCATCTAGGGGCTCCTCTTCTGGGTTTGGGAAAAATTGAGCAAGACTGAGTACAATCACCGTACTCAACAAGACACACCCACAAGTGCAGCATAAATGCAAAGGAGTACAATGGAGTTATAGTATAGGGGTTAGGTTTTGCAATAAACAGCATTTAAAAGACTCTTAATTGCTCAAAGCTAAGTTTAAAACACGATCCTAGGACTATTTAATATTATTAAACAAGGCCGTGAACCCACACGAACCTGCCTTAACCCAAGGCCTACGATGATTCAGACCGAACTGGCAACCCGACCCTGGGTCCCAGCTCGTCTCAAGCCAACCCAGGCCAACCATTCCACATTTTAGTTGTTAAGCAGGTTTTAAGACTTTAAAACACTAACTTGGGTACATTGCTAGGCTTGCCCATAACCGAGGGCGCGGCTATTCGAATAGGTTTTACTCTGATCAGAGGTGTACATCTTTACCCACAGGACACGTCTTCCTCAGGTGCAACCACGTGCCACATACCACCACGGCATATGGACGGAAGACATGACATAGTTTCCAACCCATCCTAGTCATAGACAAGAGTACCAACCCAACCCCACCTACGGCCGGAACCTCCGGGACAGGTAGGCAGGACTGAGCCCCTAACAGCAGGACACCGGCCCTGTGCCACGACATCTCGACTACCGGGCCGCAGCTCGTGTAGCCTTCATTTGTCCTAGAGATGTCCATCGACCCCCGACTTCGTCCATCTCCATCCGTGTACTTTTGTTTATAACCAGACTGAGCCACAAACTAAGCCTTACCAACTAGACATGTGGAAGTACGGTAGTTCTTTGCAACCGAGGCCCGAAGACCGGTCCTTATGTGGCCGAGGTGCTACTATCAAAACCATGCACCCCAAGCCCAGCCTAAAACCATTTTGAGAGTTTTGAATAGAGGGGGAGGTGTGCATCCAGTTCCACAATAAATCAACCATTCCATAAGGTACAAGTGATATGAATATTCCCAAAGTCTAGAGTTATAAAACCACCTAATGTTGCCTAATTAATCAGCGAAGCATCTACCTAACTTCATACTAGTGGAACCATGAATAGAGTGCCCACTAGTTGGGGTTTTGTTTTTTCTAGGGTGAACAAGGTAATAATAACAATAACAACAATAATAAGGTCATAACAAAGGTAAATAGGCATGGCTAAATAAAACAGTGATAACGCGGGAATTTAAGTAAAGCGATAATGCAATAATTTAAATCAAAGTAATTTCACAAAGTGGGATCCAATATGTTCAAAGAATGATGTGACTTGCCTTGCTCGCTTTCCCAAACGTTGGCTTCAACCTCCACGAAGAGCGGATCTTCCGAAGCTGCAGCGTCTACACGACCAACGGAAAAGAAAAGGGCTTTTACTCTAATAAACTCCATATAACAAGCATGAACAAAGCACAAAAATGGGTTCTTGACTTCTTAAGGAAAAATTAGAGACTTGAACAGTCCAATTCCGAGTTCAAATGGCCAAGTTATGGCCATTTGAAGTTTATATGCTCTTTAAATGAATATTTACGAATTTCTTCATTTAAATTTTTAATTTAAAATGGAATTATTGCGTCAGCCGGGAGAGAGGGCGCGCGGACCGGGTCCACGGGAGTGGGACCCACGCAGCAGTCTCACGGTCCACGGTGGACCGGGTGCACCCGGCTCACACCGACCGGCGCCGTGGGCCCCACGCGTCAGCCGCACCCGAGGGCGCGGGCGGCTGACGGCCGGGCCCCACGCGGCAGCCGCTAGGCGCGCCCGGAGGCGGCCACGTCGGCACGGCCTGCGGGAGGCGGCGCGTCCGCGCCCCTATGGTCGCAGGCAGTGGCCATAGGCACGGCGGAGCGGTGGCCGAGAGAGGGGAGGGAAAGGGGGAAATGAAGCGGCGGTCCACGGCTCACCCCGAGGCAACGGCGGCGACGGAGGAGGCGGCCGGAGCGGAGGAAGGCGGTGGCGCGGCTCGGGTCGACGGGGTCGGCGGCGCTCCGGCGGTCGCGAGCGAAACAGAGGGGTGGACGAGGTCGGCGAGGATGCGGCGAAGCCGAAGGAGGCGGCGCCGAGGTGGGAGGTGGTCTGAGGCGACGACGGTGGCAGACCGGAGCTCGGCGGCGACGGCGGAGAGAGAGAGCGACGGCGCGAGCTCGAATCCGGCGGGGAGGAAGGGCGGCGAGAGGCGGAAACGGACGGGAGAAGCGCGGGGAGGGTTTATATAGGGTTGGAAGGGGGAGAGGGCGGCCAGCGGGGAAGGAATAGGTGCGGGAGGTCCGGCCGCCATCAATGGTGCCGGCGAGATTTGCGGGGGCAAATCCGCCCGTTTGAACGCGAGAGAAAGAGGGAAAAATGGGGGGAAAGAGGGAGGGGATCCCGGGGAATAATCCCCCCCACTTTAATGCACGCGGGGACGGCGGGATGCGGCGGAATCGGCGGCGGCGGCGGCGCTTGGCGCGGGCGGGGCGGCGAGAGGAAGGAGATGACAGGTGGGCCCCACCCGTCAGCGAGGGTGGCGGGCGGGCCCGCCCGTCAGCGGCGCGTGCGCGGGGAGGGCCGAGTGGGCCGGGGGGAGAGGAGAGAGGGGGCGGGAGATGGGCCGAATTCGGCCCATTAGAGAGAAGTAGGGATTTTAGGGTTTTCTTTTTATAAAACCTTTTTAACTTTGTTTATTTCTTAATAATTATTATTTGTGCTTTGAAAATTCCACTAAAATTAATTTACACATTTTAGGCTTTTAGGAAATATACAAAAATCCTCCAAGCCCTATTTGACTTTTAACTTTGCACATTTTAATTTTTGAAGGCTTTCACAAGCATTTTAATTATTCTAGGTATAATTTAGAGGATGTATTTTAGGGTCGATTTGGGACGCGACAACTGGTACAGGTATGGCTTTGAATAATTTGTTTGCATGATTATTAGTAAGGAAGTCGTAACCCTGTTGTAGAGTCCATAGCCTTCACTCGGGATGAGCAAATGTTAAGTGTAGGGGTGTTGTTGACGGTCATTAAATCATAATATTTGACCGTCAATACCTACATATAATGAAACAAAACATGGTATCCAACTTAGTGGTAGGGATTATTACTAATCAATTCCACTAGTGTTGGTGAAATATGTGTATGCACGTATTTTAATGAGAAAACACACCCGACATGCGAGGAAACACACCTCCGACCAATCAGACGCGAGCACACAGATTGGAGGGCCCACAAATCAGGTGAAACCGCCCGGGAACGGGTCATAACTGCCATAACCGCCATCAGGGCCCACCAGTCATTGTCCCAGCCAAAGCAGAGGCCAGGATGTGGGGCCCAGGGTTCGGCCAAACCAGGTGGTTCGGCCGAACCACCACAAGCTCCTTTAATCCTGGCCTTCCACGTGTACGCTGCTGATTCCTTCCCAATGATGGTTGAGGGCATTTTGGTCATTTCCCATACATGTAACCGTCATATGGAGGCTATAAATAGAGCTCTCCTTCACACTTCACAACACACAACTTTGAGCTAAATTACAAGAGGCTCTATTGTATCTTTTGTACATTAGAATAAGGTAGAGAGTGAGGGGAAGCTCTGGAGGAGTGCCCGGAAGTTTGGCGCTCATCCGACTTCTACCTCGATAAGTGTAGCTTCATATGGGTAATTCTGGAGGAGTACCGGAGCTGTCGGTACACTCTGCTCCTGGTTCGGAGAACTTCTTCTATAAAGTAAGCATTCGTGTTCCTTTTTTTTTGTTATTTAATTACTTTGTCTAAGCGATATAGATTTCCATCTTTGCGGGTTCATTGTTTAGTATTCGTACTAAGTGCTCTAGTAATAGGACTCTAGATAAAGAAGGAAGTTCTTGTACAAGTATTAGAGTAGTAATTAATAACTTAGACGTGGTGTCTAGGTTAAAGATTACATTTGTTTGTTGTGTATCCCACGGATTTGTCAGAGATGGACGGCAGGTGGTGACAGCCCTGAATCCCGTCCAAGTATCCTCCACGTTCGGATACATCATAGAGCTATAGCCGGAACCACGTTGGCAGACCAGCAGGGGTCGGTGCCCGAAGCAATACATAGGAAATTATCTTTACTTAGCGTAGATAATTAAAACACATAGAAAGTCTTCTCTAGCCTAGCCTACCTATCATCTGTTGTTGTCCTTGGATAATCTTAGCCTTAGGTAGATTACACACGTTCCCTGACTTCGATATCCTTTAGGAGTCACCCGAAGGTGAAGTGCTACAGCGGTATTCCGTGCGCGCGCGCTTGCGGATTTATCTGTGTTCGTAAGAAATACCAACAGTAATTAATAACTTAGGCGTGGTGTCTAGGTTAGATATTACCTTTGTTTGTTGTGTATCCCACGGATTTGTCAAAGGTAGGTAGCAGGTGGTGATAGGCCTGAATCCCGTCCCATTAATCCTCCATGTTTGGATACATCATAGAGCTATAGCCGGAACCACGCTGTTAGACCTGCAGGGGTCGGTGCCCGAAGCAACAGATAGGAAATTACATTTGCTTAGCGTAGATAATTAAAACACATAGAAAGTCCTGTCTAACCTAGCCTACCTATCATCAGTTGTTGTCCTTGGATAGTCTTAGCCTTAGGTAGATTACACACGTTCCCTAAGTTCGATATCCTTTACGGGTCACCCGAAGGTGAAGTGCTACAGCGGTATTCCGTGCGCTTGCGGATTTATCTGTGGTCATAAGAAATACCAACACCCTTGACATGCAGACGAGGGAGATCTAGTACGACCTCACAGAATACATGGCTCAAATGCAAGAATGGCAACAGACTGCTGATGCTCAATTCGCCAACTTCAACAACATGATGCAGCAACAGCACGATGACCTTCAAGCGTACTTCCGCTTTCAGGGGTTCAATTCTTATCAAGGACCCTGAGCGAAAGCCAAGCTTGGGGGGAGAGATGTCTCTCCCCCCACTGAGATAACTTGTATCACATTGGATATTTCCCTTTCCAATTGCATATTTGCTTTCAAATTGCATCTTATAAAACTTGAAAACAATATAAAAATTTGCAAAATAGAAAATACCAAAAAGATAGGATAGGTTTGGGTCATGCTAGGTAAGACAAGCTAGTTCTCTTCGTTGAAATGATGAATAGTTGCTCTGTTTTATATCTCTTATATATGGGTTCATGGTAAGTGCTCTCTCAAAGGTTAAATATAAGTAGCCAACAATTATCTGAGAACTTGAGGTAAATGGGCTGCACTTGCCAATCTAAGTCTAGGTTGTTGCGATATATGACATAGTAAATAAGAGTTGCTATGATCCTGATACTAGTTTGACCAAAATAGTGGAGAACTAGTGATGCTTGCAATGCATAAATATGTTAGAACAATAATATTCCACTAGTGTTAGGTATACTAATTAACCTTTTGCAGAGAATAACACTAAAGTCGACGAGAATCGACATCAACACAGACGATAAATCAATCGGACAATGTCGAGAATTAGACATATGTATGAATGGGCCAAGAACTCAGAATTGACACGATGATTTGAGCCAAAAATCACAAGTCTACATAAAGGAGCAATGGAGGAGGCCGCCAGCTGAAAGCTGGGTTGGTTGGGCCGACCCATGGTTCGGCCGAACCTCCCTCGCCTTCGTTGGATCCATGTTTTGGCTGGACGGTTGAGATGAAGCCCCAATGAAGGTTGGAGGGTATTACCGACCATTCCAACCGTCACAACCGTCATAACTCAGCTATAAAAGGAGCTCCTCTTCTCACTTCACTCAGACACATCAAGCAAGAGCTCTCTCATTTCTCTCAAGTTTAGTTTAGTAGTATCTAGCTGGTGGAATAGGAATAGAGTAGAAATCAGGAGTCCGGAAGCCTTCGGAAGAGTTCGGGTATCGCTCTAGTAGCTTTCCTTTCCTCTTTTGTAAGCTTTGTACTTTTTTTAGAATACTCTTCTGTAGACATTTGTGGTATTGAAATACTTTTCGAGTATATGAATGCCTACTTTACATTATGTTCATGTTATACTGGATATACGGCTAACTTATCTGGGAGATGCTTTGGTGCGGGTATAATTTTTGCTTATGCAATTACTCTATGTCATGACGATGATATTAGAGTAGTATCTGGTAGTTTAGACGTGGTGTCTAGATTACGGGATATCATTATTTAGGGTTATATGCTGCGGATGAGAGGTGGGCCGCTGATGGTGACAGCTCAGTACGGGTATTCCTCCGTGCCTGTATATGATCCCAAGTTAATTTTCTGGGGAGGGTATTCCTCCGTATTTAGCCCCGGTTGTATTGTCATGACGGGCTGTCGTAAGGAACTCGGCAATCAGGGGTGGCTTCTCGAAGTACCAGGAGAGCATCGGATAGAGGATATTAGCTAGTGTATCAGATAACTAGAATGTATGTATACTATGTATACGAGATTAAGTGCTACAATACTATGTCGGAGGAACAGTTTTGCACTGTAGTGCGTGACTCAGGTTATTGTTCGTCTATGACGTTGGAGCATTTAGTCAGAGGAGCCGGTTCCCATGGAATCCATCGACGCCTAATGTCTCCTACCTCTCCCTTACACCATCCGCAAAGCATCAAAGGTCTCTATAATTTCATCTCCCTATATCTCTCTTAGACTGTGTGCATCTTCGGTATGCACGAATCGAAAGTGTTCTGAATATAATTGTATCATCTTGATGTAATGTGAAAGGGCATATAGCCTTCTCTTAAAAAAAAATCATCTCTCAGTCTTTCTAGCCTGTACTGGCGTGCTGCACGGTCGCCTGCTCAGCACATGCCCTTATTTCGCATCCAAAATCACCAAGAACGGGTTCACCAAACACATCCCAAAGCTTCGATTCAGCGGTGGCCGGAACTGAGGTCTTGGGACTTAGTATTTGGTTTCCGCTGTCCTCGATGGACCTCTTCAGGGCATAATTCATTCCATGTCTCTAATTTATTGACCGTTAACGATATTATGCACTATATATGTCATAACTACTTCGTGTACTGTTCACATTTATGGTGGGCTGACGAATTTTGACTCTTTTTTTTTTCTAAATCATCCTTACAAATTTAGAAAATGTCTATTAGGTACTGAAAAAATAAACCATCCCTACAAATTTTGTAATGCATATCGTAAAAAAATTTTATATCTAATATATATGCACTTTTGCAGCCATGGATCGAAGTTAGATGTACGAAACCGATCGACATATCAAGGAGTATAGAAGTGGTGTTTCAAATTTTATAAACGTCGCAGAGGAGGAGAGGAAAAGAAGGAACGATTGCATGACTTGTCCATGTACAAATTGCATAAATGGGAAGGAGTTTGATAGCTAACTAGATATACACTCTCATATGATACGTTGAGAATTCATGAAGGGGTACACATGTTGCATGAAGCATGGAGAGCAAGAATACTATAGATACAGCGAGTAGTGGTGCACAAAACCAGGAAAAAGATGAAGCTGACTTGTTCGTAACTTCTCCGTTGAGCAGTGAAATGGTTGATGTCGATCAAGATGTTTTGTAAGCAATGTTGCGCGATGTTGAGGAGCTAGATTATAATGAGAGAGATTATATGACGTTCACCTCAAATCAAAGTAACATCCCAAAACATTCACATCACAAATCTTAAGTTACTTATACACACAAATCAAATACATCACAAATCTTAAAAAAATTACACACAAACCAAATACATCATAGATTATACATCTCAGATCATGCAACAAATCACAAAATTATACATCTTAGTGAATCACAAATTGTAAAAAAAAAAAAGATGCCGGCAGCGGCTGCTGCCTGCCGCCGCTCGCCACTGGGCCCGTGCGCGGCCCAGCCGGCCACCTCCCACGTGGGAAGGGAGGAGGGGGAGGATAGGGCCGGGGATGGGATGGGAAGGGGAGGAGGTGGAGGGGGAGGAGGAGAGAGATCGATCTGAGAGGGAGGAGGTGAGGAGGAGAGGGAGATCGATCTGAGCGATGGGAAGGGAGGACGGGGAGGAGAGGGCCGGGGATGGGAGGAGGAAGGGGAGGAGGCGGAGGGGGAGGAGGAAGGGGAGGAGGCGGAGGGGGAGGAGGAGAGGGAGATCGATCTGAGAGGGAGAAGAGGGAGATCGATCTGAGAGGATAAGTGTGAGGCGGTTGTGGAGGAGAGGATAGGGAAGAAGGATTATATATTAAGCGTTGAATTTTAGTCCCGGTTGGTAATACCAACTGGGATTAAAAATCTTCTAGATCTTTAGTCCAGGTTTATAACACCAACCGGGAGTAAAGTTGGGGGCCTGACAAGGACTAACAGGTTTAGAACCGAGACTAAAGATCATCTTTAGTCCCGGTTGGTGCCAACCGGGACTAAAGATCAAATATGCCCACTGTAGCCACCAACCAGGACTAAAGATCATCTTTAGTCCCGGTTTTTAGTGGAATCGGGACTATTGTGGATTTCGGCCGACCGACCAAAGATTGGTTTCTCCACCAGTGATTAGAAATATAGATTTAAACTGTTTTTGCTGTCTCTTGTAAGCATTTGGTATAAAATAATTTAGCAATTTTGAATTAATAAGTACAGAAATAAACTTGGTTTGGAGTTAAGCTTTTTCATGATTTAATGATTCCTATATTCATAGTTATTAAATATCAAGTTGTATTCCATGTGGAGTAAAGTGAATGAAATCGATTGGAGCGAGAGATAATTGAATGACACAATAGAGCGAATAGATATCAAGAGTACATTTAAACAATGTGAAGCGGTAGCAATAATTATACATGAGTTGAATATGATACACTACGCCAGATCCTCACACCTCTGACGGGATACCTATGACGGGCAAACGATTTGGTCACTAGTGACCATTACCTCTGACGGGTCAGACGGGATAACGTCACCGGTGAGCCATCCGGCCGCGGACCGTCACAGGTATCCCCTCACCTGTGACGGGCCGAAAGGAAAACCCGTCAGAGGTATACCAGTGACGAGTTTTGCTTCCAACCTGTCACTGGTATCCCCTCACCTGTGACGGGCCGATACATTAGAAGCCGTCAGAGGTGATGGGCCGCCACCTGTGACGGCTTTCATTTCTGGCCCGTCGCAGGTGAGGGGATACCAGTGACGGGCCGTTGAACAGAAGCCCGTCAAAGGTATGAGCAATACCTTTCACGGGCTTTTTTTATCTAACCCGTTTGAGGTGTGTTGGGTCTATAAATACCCCCAAACTGCCAACTGCTTTCCATCCCGACCATTGTACTGTTCACAAATCAGTTGGGAGGGCAAGGGGGGCGATTTTTTGCTAAAATTCAAGGTAAAAAACACATTATTCTCCATTCATTCTCAACATATCGATCATCATTTATTTTTCTTCGTATGTTGTTGATTTCAGATGGATCGTAGATGGATGTACTATGCGCATCGTTCGTCTACCGAGTATAGAGAAGGGGTCACTGAATTTGTCACATTTGCGGATAATGACAGAAAAAGTAGGATGAGCATGCACATGTTGTGCCCATGTAGGGACTGTAAGAATGAACAGATGATCGAAGACAAGGATGAAGTGCATGCTCATTTGATAATGAATGGATTCATGAAGAAATATACCTGCTGGACAAAGCATGGAGAGCAAGAGGCGCCTGATGTCGCAGCTGAAGAAGTGTTGGATCAGGATGTAGAGAACACCGCCGCAACTCGAGAAGGCATGTTCGTACCTTCTCCTTTAGGTGGAGAGACCATAGATTTGGACACTCAATGTCTATCTACAATGTTGCATGACATTGAAGACGCAGAGGACAACGACAGAGATTATGAGAAGTTTAGTAAGTTGGTGGAAGATTGCCAGATGCCGTTGTATGATGGATGCAAGTCGAAGCACAGTAAGTTGTCATGCGTGTTGGAACTCATGAAGCTTAAGGCTAGTAATGGCTGGTCGGACAAGAATTTTACAGAACTCCTTGAGCTGTTAAAGGATCTGTTGCCAGAGGGGAACAATTTACCTCAGACGACATATGAAGCGAAGCAAGTATTATGTCCGTTGGGCCCGGAGGTCAGAAGAATTCATGCATGTCCGAACGACTGCATTTTGTATTACAAGGAATACGCTGACTTGGATGTCTGCCCTATCTGTGGGGCATCAAGATACAAACGAGCAAAGAGTGAAGGTGAAGGAAGTAAGTCAAAGAGGGGAGGCCCAGCAAAGGTGGTGTGGTATCTCCCAATTGCGGAGCGCATGAAGAGAATGTTTGCGAACAAGGAACAAGCTAAGCTTGTGTGCTGGCATGCCGAAGAACGGAAAGTCGATACTATGCTGAGGCACCCAGCAGATTCAGTACAGTGGAGGACAATGATAGGATTTACCAGGAATTCTCAAATGACCCAAGAAACATGCGTTTCGCAATGTGTACGGACGGCATTAATCCTTTTGGTGATTTGAGCAGTCGTCACAGTACATGGCCAGTTCTGCTTGTTAACTATAACCTTCCTCCCTGGTTGTGTTTCAAAAGAAAGTACATTATGCTTGCCATGCTCATTCAAGGACCGAGACAACCTGGCAACGATATCGATGTGTTCCTTGAACCGATAATCGATGACTTCGAAAGGCTATGGAATGAGGGCACACGAACATGGGACGCAAATGCACAACAACCTCCATGCGATGCTGTTTTGTACCATCAACGATAATCCGGCCCTTGGCAACCTTTCTGGCCAAACTGTGAAAGGGAAATGGGCGTGTTCGGAGTGTATGGAGGAAACAAGAAGCAAATGGTTGAAGCATTCACACAAGACGGTCTACATGGGTCACAGGAGATTTCTCCCAAGGTATCACCCGTATAGGAATATGAGAAAGAATTTCAATGGACACAGAGATACACCCGGACCCCTGACAGAGCTAACAGGGACAGAGGTGCACAACTTAGTGATGGGAATAACCAACGAGTTTGGAAAAAAGAGGAAAGTTGGAAAGCGAAAAGAGAAGAGCACATCGAAGGAAAAAACAGAGGAGCATGTAGAAAAACAAAAGACAAAAGAGAGGAGCATGTGGAAAAAGAAGTCAATATTTTGGAGACTACCATACTGGAAGGATCTTGAAGTTCGCCACTGCATAGATTTGATGCATGTCGAGAAGAATGTATGCGAGAGTTTAATGGGATTACTGCTTAACCCAGGTACTACAAAGGATGGTCTCAACGCCCGACGAGATCTGGAAGATATGGGTGTTCGGTCGGAGCTACATCCCATAACCACGGAATCTGGCAGGGTTTACCTTCCTCCAGCCTGCTACACTCTCTCGAAAGAAGAGAAGATTGATTTGCTAACATGTTTGAGTGGTATAAAGGTTCCATCTGGTTACTCATCAAGAATCAGTAGGCTCGTTTCACTGCAAGATCTTAAGTTGGTTGGAATGAAGTCGCATGATTGCCACGTTCTTATCACACAGCTGTTGCCCGTTGCAATAAGGAATATTTTGCCTCCTAAGGTGCGACACACGATCCAGCGGTTGTGTTCCTTCTTCCATGCAATCGGCCAGAAGATCATTGATCCCGAGGGACTAGATGAACTACAGGCAGAACTTGTGAGAACCCTATGTCATCTTGAGATGTACTTTCCTCCAACTTTCTTTGACATAATGGAACATCTTCCGGTGCACCTTGTGAGGCAAACAAAGTGCTGTGGTCCAGCATTCATGACGCAGATGTATCCTTGCGAAAGGTACCTGGGGATCCTTAAGGGTTATGTACGGAACCGTTCACACCCCGAGGGGAGTATCATCGAGAGTTACACCACCGAAGAGGCCATCGAATTTTGTGTGGACTACATGTCAGAAACATCTTCAATTGGATTACCACGATCTCATCACGAAGGGAGGCTTGACGGTGTTGGTACTGTTGGAAGAAAGACTATTAGGTTGGATCGGAAGGTGTACGATAAAGCTCATTTCACGGTACTACAGCATATGACTGAGGTGGTGCCGTACGTTGACGAACACCTTGCAGTTATCAGACAGGAGAACCCAGGCCGATCAGAGAGTTGGGTCAGGAATAAGCACATGTCTTCTTTCAACGAGTGGCTGAAGAACCGAATTGCCAGGTTGCAGAACTTGTCTAGTGAAACACTTCAGTGGTTGTCACAGGGTCCTGAATGGAGTACCACCACTTGGCAAGGATATGACATAAATGGATACACCTTTCACACGGTAAAGCAAGACAGCAAATGCACAGTGCAGAACAGTGGGTTACGCATCGAGGCTGCTAGTGACGGTGGTCGTCGTGATCAATACTATGGTAAAGTTGAGCAAATATTGGAGCTAGATTACTTGAAGTTCAAAGTCCCGTTGTTTCGTTGTCGATGGGTCGATCTTCGCAATGTAAAAGTTGACAATGAAGGTTTCACCACTGTCAACTTGGCTAACAACGCGTACAGGGATGAACCGTTCGTTCTCGCCAAACAAGTTGTTCAAGTGTTCTACATAGTTGACCCGTGTAACAAGAAACTACATGTTGTTCGTGAAGGGAAAAGGAGAATTGTTGGATTGGACAACATTGCAGACGAGGATGATTACAACCAGCACGTCCACGGCATAGGTCAAGAAATACCTCTAGAAGAGGAGGAAGAAGAAGATGAAGTTCAATATGCACGTGTCAACCATGAGGAAGGATTATTTTTGTAATTTATGTACGTAGTTTATGTCTACATGTCTATTATCTGTATGACTCTAATATGTTCGCAATGATCAATAGTATATTGCTTATGAAATAGTCAAATAAAATAAATAAGTGAAGCACCCACTAGAAGTGAAATAAAATAATTAAGCAAGTATAAGCATTGGAAATAAAATAATTAAAGTAGTATAATAATGAAGTGCAATTACTACTGTTAGTGAAATAAAATAATTAAGTATAAAAAAATATGTAGTGTATGTGAAAATATGTTAAGGAAAATAAAAGAACTAAGTGAAATAAAATAAAATAAAATTTCTCTAAGCAAACTCACCTGTGACGGGCTCTATCAGTAGGGCCGTCACAGGTGACCTCACCTGTGACGGCCCAGAGTGTTGGGCCCGTCACAGGTGGCCTTACCTGTGATGGCTCCACGGTTGGCGCCCGTCACAGGTGAGGCCACCTGTGACGGCCACATAGTTGGCGCCCGTCACAGGTGAGTTTGACTAGGGTTGACCTAGGGTTGGACATCTTCTAGATCGATCCAGATCCGGCACCCACTCTCACTCACTCACTCTCTCGACCGCCGCCTCGCCTCTCTCTCTCTCGATCCAGATCATCCACCCTCCTCGCCGCCGCCTCGACCTCTCCACCGCCCTCCTCGCCGCCGCCTCGACCTCTCCACCACCCTCCTTGCCACCGCCCTCTCCACCGCCCTCCTCGCCGCCGCCCTCTCTGCCGCCATCTCCGCCCTCTCCGCCGCCCTCACCGCCTCCCTCTCCACCGCCGCCTCCTCACTCACTCTCTCGACCGCCGCCGTCCTCTCCACCGCCATCTCCACCGTCGCCGCCTCAACCTCTCCTCCGCCCTCTCCGCCGCCATCTCCGCTGCCCTCTCTGCCGCCATCTCCGCCGTCCTCTCCACCACCATCTCCACCGTCGCCGCCTCAACCTCTCCTCCTCCCTCTCCGCCGCCATCTCCGCTGCCCTCTCTGCCGCCATCTCCGCCCTCTCCGCCGCCGCCTCCACCGCTGCCCTCGCCGCCGGTCGTCCTCTCCGCCATCCGTCCATCGACTTCCCCGACCTCCCCGACGCCGGGATCCCCAACCACCGCCGACCGCCTCGACCTCTTCGCCACTGCCTCTCCGCCGCCGCCACCAAGATCCAGGACGACTACGGCCTGCGCCGCCGTCTCCAAGTACGCCGCTTCTCCAAGTATGCCGCCACCCTGCCCCATTCCTCCTTTTTTTCGATGGATGAATTGCATTGTTTAGATGAATGAAATGTGATTTGTTGTTTCGATTATTGGTGCTGCTGTATAGATGAATTAAATGTGATTTGTTGTCTGTGGATGTTTTGGATGAATGTAGGGGCTAGATTTTATATACTTGATTTTGGTGCAGTGAATCTTGAATGTGGATTTAAGTGCAACTGTTGCTGTCTATGTTTGCCCTTGCTGTCTATGTTTGCCCATGCTGCTGCCTATGGTTGCAACTGTTAGTTAAGTGCAACTTGAATGTGGATTTAAGTGCCATTTGGACATATAACCATTCATGGAGTGTGTACTGCTATATATGTTGCTAGACCTATTGAATTTTGTGGATCATGTTTACATTTAGCTGAAAAAGGATAGGTCAGTGTAGTCCATGGACGGAACCGACCTAGACACCAAAGTTCTCCATGCATTTTGTTTTCTGTCATTCTTTGATGATTTATATACCCTTGCTGCTGCTGCCCAATGTGTTCCTTATTAAATGGCCAGTGATGAATTGCTCAATAAGAACAGATTATCTACACTTGTTCATTTTTTTGCCCCTACACTTGTTCACTTGTTCCTTATTAAATGGCCAGTGTAGAGTGGTTATATACCTCTACACTTGTTCTTTTTTTATGCATAAGAACAGATTTTGTGCACTTGCTCTTTTTTTATGCATAAGAACAGATTTTCTGCACTTGCTCTTTTCTTCTGGATTGATAAGAGGAGTATATCTAGACATGTTGTTTTAGTTAATTTGCCCCTGCTGTTGCTACCCCTGTGGCATATATACTCCTCCTGCTGCTGTTTTATGTCAATCATGCAAATTCTGTACCCTTGCTGCTGCTGTTTTTTAAATTTGCATGATTGATTGAGTGGTTATATACCTCTACACTTGTTCTTTTTTTATGCATAAGAACAGATTTTGTGCACTTGCTCTTTTTTTATGCATAAGAACAGATTTTCTGCACTTGCTCTTTTCTTCTGGATTGATAAGAGGAGTATATCTAGACATGTTGTTTTAGTTAATTTGCCCCTGCTGTTGCTACCCCTGTGGCATATATACTCCTCCTGCTGCTGTTTTATGTCAATCATGCAAATTCTGTACCCTTGCTGCTGCTGTTTTTTAAATTTGCATGATTGATTGAGTGGTTATATACCTCTACACTTGTTCTTTTTTTATGCATAAGAACAGATTTTGTGCACTTGCTCTTTTTTTATGCATAAGAACAGATTTTCTGCACTTGCTCTTTTCTTCTGGATTGATAAGAGGAGTATATCTAGACATGTTGTTTTAGTTAATTTGCCCCTGTTGTTGCTACCCCTGTGGCATATATACTCCTCCTGCTGCTGTTTTATGTCAATCATGCAAATTCTGTACCCTTGCTGTTGCTGTTTTTTAAATTTGCATGATTGATTCAGTGGTTATATACCTCTACACTTGTTCTTTTTTTATGCATAAGAACAGATTTTCTGCACTTGCTCTTTTGATGTTATGATTTCCTCTTTTTATCCCTTCATGCAAATGATTGTAATTGATGCATATTTCTCAGCAAAACTGAGGCCATATCTTTCATAGTATACCCCGTATTACATTGGATCTAATGCTATTTAGTCTAATGGTACGAAATTTATAATCTTTTTCGCGAAAGTTAAACCATGTCAACGCCCGGCGCAAACCCGCCCTCCCCAACACCTGCGAGGATCCAGGAAGAAGCAAACCCGGCCACAGAGGCAGTTGCCGAAGGTCATCCCGCGACAACGGCGGTCCAACAACCCGAAATTCATGGTAATTTATAGGATAAATTTTCACCACATGACCACATAAATTTTAGCTAGCACCCCTTAGCAAATATTGCCTTCTGTTTGTGCTGCAGAATTGCCGCAGGAACAACATACGTCGATGTCGGGCGGGACAAGTGCAAGTAGGTCTAGTAGAAATCCCTGGTCACAAAATATATGGCTGTCACGACCGGAAATAACCCAACGGGCGTTCCTGACGTGCGTGCATTAATCCTTGTCCCAGGAGGCAAGGTACACCAAAAGTTGATACAATTCAGAGTTTAACAAGCGGAAGCGTAAATAGTTAACTTATTACATGGGCAGCGAAGGCCCGGCACACAAAGACAAACGAGAAACAGCGGAAGACTAGGGCGACGACCACAGGCGCTTGACGGCAGGCACGAGCTAGACACCAAAGCCTTCATCTTCAAGGAACTCCTCTTCTGGGGTTGGGAAAAATTGAGCAAGACTGAGTACAACCACCGTACTCAACAAGACACACCCGCAAGTGCAGAATAAATGCAAGGGAGTACAAGGGAATCATACTGTAGAGGGTTAGGGTTGCAGTAAACAGCATTTAAAGACATTTAGTTGCTCAAAGCTATTTTGTAAACGCGATTCTAGAACTATACAATGTTATTAATCAAGGCCGTGAACCCACACGAACCTGCCTTAATCCAAGGCCTATGATGATTCGGACCGAACTGGCAACCCGACCCTGGGTCCCAGCTCGTCCCAAGCCAACCCAGGCCAACCATTCCACATTTTAGTTGATAAGCAGGTTTTAAGAATTGAAACACTAACTTGGGTACATTGCTCGGCTTGCCCATAACCGAGGGCGCGGCTATTCGAATAGATTATACTCTGATCAGAGGTGTACATCTTTACCCACAAGACACATCTTCCTCACGTGCACCCACGTGCCACATACCACCACGGTATACAGACGGAAGACGTGACATAGTTTCCAACCCATCCTAGCCATAGACAAGAGTACCGACCCAATCCCACCTACGGCCGGAACCCCCGGGACAGGCAGGCAGGACTGAGCCCCTAGCAGCAGGACACCGGCCCTGTGCCATGACATCTCGACTACCGGGCCGCAGCTCGTGTAGCCTTCATTTGCCCTGGAGAATGTCCATCGACCCCCGACTTCATCCACCTCCATCCGTGTACTTTTGTTTATAACCAGACTGAGCCACAAACTAAGCCTTACCCACTAGACATGTGGAAGTACGGTAGTGCTTTGCAACAGAGGCCCGAAGACCGGTCCTTATATGGCCGAGGTGCTACTATCAAAACCATGCACCCCGAGCCCAGCCTAAAACCATTTTGGGGATTTTGAATAGAAGGAGCGGTGTGAAGCCAATTCCACAATAACCAGACCATTCCAGAGTATCCAGGTGATATGAATATTTCCCAAAGTCTAAAGTTGTAAAACCACCTAATGTTACCTAATTAACTTGCGAAGCATCTACCTAAAATTAAACTATTGGTGCCATGAGTAGGGTGTCCACTAGTTGAGGTTTTGTTTAATCTAGGGTGGACAAGGTAATAATAACAATAACAATAATAATATGGTCATAACAAAGGTAAATAGGCATGGCTAAATAAAACAGTGGTAACGCGGGAATTTAAATAAAGCGATAATGCATTAAGTTAAAATTAAAATAATGTTATAAACTGGGATTCAATATGCTCAAGGATGATGTGACTTGCCTTGCTCGCTTTCCCAAACGTCGGCTTCAACTTCCACGAAGAGCGGATCCTCCGAAGCTGCAGCGTCTACACGACCAACGGAAAAGAAAAGGCTTTTACTCTAAATAACTCCATATAACAGCAAAAATAAAGCACAAAAGTGGGTTCTCGACTTCTTAAGGAAAAATTAGAGACTTGAATGGTCCAATTCCGAGTTCAAATGGCCAAGTTATGGCCATTTGAAGTTTATATGCTCTTTAAATGGATATTTGCGAATTTCTTCATTTAAATTTTAATTAAAAATCCATTTATTGCGTCAGCCGGGAGAGGAGGCGCGCGGACCGGGTCCACGGGAGTGGGGCCCACGCGTCAGCCCCATGGTCCACGGTGGACCGGGCGCACGCGGCTGACGCCGGCCGGCGCCGTGGGTCCCACGCGTCAGCCGCACCCGCGGGCGCGGGCGGCTGACGGCCGGGCCCACCTGGCAGCCGCGGGGCGCGCCCGAAGGCGGCCTCGCCGGCACGGCCGACGGGAGGCGGCGCACCCGCGCCCCGATGGTCACCGCCGGCGACCAACGGCGCGGCGGAGCGGCACCCGAGAGAGAGGAGGGAAGGGGGAAGCGAGCGGAGCAGTCCACGGCTCACCCCGGGACGACGAAGGCGGCGGAAACGACGGCCGGAGCGGAGGAAGACGGCGGCGCGGCTCGGGTCGACGAGGACGGCGGCGCTCCGACGGTCGGAGGGCGAAACGGAGGAGCGGACGAGGTTGACGGGGACGCAGCGAAGCCGAAGGAGGTGACGCCGAGACGGGAGGAGGTCCGGGGCGACGACGGCGGCGAACCGGAGCTCGGCGGCGACGGCGGAGAGAGAGGGCGACGGCGCGAGCGCGAATCCGACGGGGAGAGCGAGCGGCGAGTGGCGGAAACGGAGGAGCGGAGCTCGGTGATCGATTTTATAGCGCCGGGAGGGAGAGAGGGCGGCCGGGGAGGAAGGAAACCGGCCGCGGAGATCTCGGCCGCCATTGATGACGCCGGCGAAGATTGCGGGCGCGATTTCGGACGAATCCGAGGGAGAGAGAGAGGGGAAAGAGGGGGAAAAGAGAGAGGGAATCACGGGGAGCGATTTCCCCCTCTTTATGGCGCGCGGGGACGGCGGGATGCGGCGGAATCCGCGGCGGCGGCGGCGCTAGGGCACGGGCGCGGCGGCGGCTGCGGCGCGAGGAAGGGGATGACGGGTGGGCCCCACCCGTCAGCGAGGGTGGCGGGGGGGGCCGCCCGTCAGCGGCGCGCGCGCGGGGAGGGGGCCGATAGGCCGCGGGGAGAGAAGAGAGAGGGAGGGAGTTGGGCCGAGCCGGCCCAAGAAGGGAAAAGGGGGGGGAAAAGACTTCTTTTAGGGTTTTTCTTTTTTTATAAAACCTTTTTAACTTTGTTTATTTCTTCTCCATTATTATTTGTGCTCTGAAAATTCCACTAAAATTTATTTACGCATTTTAGGCTTTTAGGAAATATACAAAAATTCTCCAAGCCTTATTTGACTTTTAAATTTGCACATTTTAATTGTTGGAGGCTTTCACATGAATTTTAATTATTCTCGGCATAATTTTGAGGATGTATTTTAGAGTCGTTTTGGGACGCGACAAACCTACCTCCCTTAAACGGAATCTCGACCCCGAGATTCGGAAGGACTGGCGAAGAGATCGGGATGGGCTGCCTTCAGCTCGTCTTCACGCTCCCAGGTAGCTTCTTCTTCGGAGTGGTTGCTCCACTGGACCTAGCAAAAACGGATTACCCGGTTCCTGGTCCTGCGCTCCATGGTGTCCAGGATTTTCATTGGCCTCTCCACGTAGGTCAAATCTTCGCGAACTTCAATTTGCTCTGAGTCGGCCTGCTCGGATGGCACTCGAAGACATTTCTTGAGTTGAGACACATGAAACACATCATGCACGTTGCCCAAGGAGGCGGGCAGCTCCAGCTGGTAAGCGACTTCTCCACGCCGAGCAATGATGCGGAAAGGACCCACATACCGAGGTGCGAGCTTCCCCTTTGTCTGAAACCTATGTACACCTCGCAATGGCGTGACCCGAAGATATACAAAATCACCCACTGCGAATTCCAGGTCACGGCGACGGTTATCCGCATAACTTTTCTGCCGGGACTGTGCCACCTTTAGATTATCCCGAATGATTCTGACTTTAGCTTCAGCTTCTCTCAGGATATCAGTCCCGAACACTTGACTTTCCCCAACTTGGTCCCACAATAGCGGTGTCCGGCATTTGCGCCCGTACAACGCTTCATAGGGTGCCATTTGTATGCTGGCTTGATAGCTGTTATTGTAGGAGAACTCGGCATAGGGGAGACTCTTATCCCAAGTCTTCCCGAAATCTAGGACACATGCGCGAAGCATATCTTCGAGGATCTGATTTAGACGCTCGGTCTGTCCATCTGTCTGCGGGTGATACGCGGTGCTGAAATTCAGCCGGGTTCCCAACTCTTCTTGGAGTTTCTTCCAGAAATGAGAGGTGAATTGGCTTCCCCTGTCAGACACGATTTTCTTGGGAACGCCATGGAGACTCACGATCCTAGCGAAGTAGAGCTCGGCTAGTTTGTTCCCTCCATAGGTGGTCTTCACAGGAATAAATCGAGCTACCTTGGTTAATCGATCCACAACTACCCATATAGAATCATATCCACCTTGGGTTTTTGGAAGTCCGGTGATGAAATCCATCCCAATTTCATCCCATTTCCATTCTGGTACTTGGAGAGGTTGGAGAAGTCCGGCCGGTCGTTGGTGCTCTGCCTTGACACGCTGGCACACATCACATAGGGCCACAAACTCTGCAATTTCCCGCTTCATGCTAACCCACCAGTATTTCTCCTTCAAGTCTAAGTACATCTTCGTACTGCCCGGGTGAATGGAATAGGGACTTTCGTGAGCTTCCTAGAGTATCAGCTGTTTAAGTTCTCTGTTATCTGGGACGCATACCCGATTTCCGTTCCATAAGGTTCCGTGTTCATCTTCTGTGAAACCAGCAGCTTTACCCTGTTTCATATTCTTGAGGAGTCCATGCATGTCCGGATCATTCTTCTGAGCCTCGCGGATTTGATCGAGCAAGGTGGGCTTGGCTTCCAACGCAGCTAAGAATCCACGACCCACTATGCTTAGGTTCAGGGCTTCCATCTGTTGATTAAGTTCGGGTGGAATGCCTCGGGCGTTAAGAGTGTTGCAATGGCTTTTCCGGCTTAGAGCGTCGGCAACCACGTTGGCCTTACCAGGATGATAGTGAATTCCCACATCATAATCCTTGATGAGTTCTAACCATCTCCTTTGCCGAAGATTCAGATCTGACTGGGTGAAGATGTATTTCAAACTCTTATGATCAGTATATATTTCACAGCGATTCCCAATGAGATAGTGCCGCCAGATTTTTAGAGCATGAACCACCGCTGCTAACTCC
Source organism: Oryza sativa Japonica Group (assembly GCF_034140825.1). Lineage (NCBI taxonomy): Eukaryota > Viridiplantae > Streptophyta > Magnoliopsida > Poales > Poaceae > Oryza > Oryza sativa. Next base: position 15,803,443 of record NC_089038.1, on the reverse strand, counting down.
AAATCATGGGTAGGGTAGTTGCCTTCATGGGGCCGTAGCTGGCGTGAGGCATAGGCCACCACATGACCATCCTGCATGAGCACGCACCCCAATCCTTGGCGCGAAGCATCATAGTACACCATGAAATCCTTGCGAGTATCCGGCAAGATTAACACTGGCGAGGAAACCAGCTTTTCTTTGAGAGTTTGGAATGCCTTCTCGCATTGCGGGCTCCACACAAATTTCTCTTCTTTCTTCAACAATTGTGTCATGGGCCGAGCGATTTTGGAGAAATTCTCGATGAATCTCCGGTAGTATCCTGCCAAACCTAAGAAACTGCGAATTTGAGTGACTGTCTTGGGTTGCTTCCAATCGGTGACGGCGGTCACTGTTTCGGGGTCCACAGCAACTCCTTCAGCAGATATCACATGCCCTAAGAATTTGACTTCGGACAACCAGAACTCACACTTGCTAAGCTTGGCATACAATTGATGTTCCCGCAACTTTCCCAACACCAGACGGAGATGGTGCTGATGGTCTTCCTCAGATTGTGAGTATATCAGAATGTCATCAATGAAAACCACAACAAACTTGTCCAAGTATTCCATGAACACTTTGTTCATTAAGTTCATGAAGAAGGCAGGTGCATTGGTTAGACCGAATGACATCACCGTGAATTCATACAGCCCGTATCGCGTGGTGAATGCGGTCTTCGGAATATCTTCTTCCCGAATACGTAATTGGTGATATCCGGAACGAAGATCGATCTTGGAGAATACAGTGGTACCTTTAAGTTGATCGAACAGATCATCGATCCGGGGAAGAGGATATTTGTTCTTGATGGTGACTTCATTGAGAGCTCTGTAGTCAACGCACATCCTCTTCGTCTTGTCTTTCTTCTCCACAAAAATCACAGGAGCACCCCATGGGGAAGTACTCGGACGTATATACCCTTTTTCTTTCAACTCTTCCAACTATTTCTTTACTTCGGCCAGTTCATTTGCTGCCATGCGGTAGGGTCGCTTGTACAGAGGAGTGGTTCCTGGAGCAAGATCTATCCGGAACTCAATCTCTCGCTTGGGCGGCATACCAGGTAGTTCTTCCGGAAACACGTCTCCGAACTCTCCGACTATGGGGATTTCTGACAGTCCTATCTGATGCAGTTCTGAACTTCTAACAGAGGTTGGGGGTGCAAAGAAGACAACCGGTTGTTCCGGCCCTCGGTACAGGGTGACAGTGCGTCTCGCGCAATCCACTACTCCTTGGAATTGAGCCAACCAATTCATCCCAAGGATCACATCCAAGTTCTTGGTGTCTAGCAGAATCAGATCCGAGGGAAAAGGAATCCCCTGAATTTCTATAGGGACGGCAGGGCTATAATACTTTGCTGTCATAACCCCTCCAGGGGTGGTGATTAGCAGAGGGTTTCTAAGCCTTTCTACCCCCAACTGATTTCTCCCCACGAATGGCACAGATATAAACGAGTGGGAAGCTCCAGAGTCGAACAAAGTGGTAGCAGGGACGGAATGGATGAGGAACGTACCAACGATGACGTCTGGAGTTGTCAGCACGTCCTCGGCCGTCACATGGTTCACACGACCCCGAGTGACATCCTTCCCACCGTTGTTGGAGCGAGGAGGCGCTTGGCCTTGCTGACGCCTCGGCTTTGGGCATTTATCCGCAAAATGCCCGGGCTCGAAGCAGTTGAAGCACAGACGCTGCTGACCTTGAGCGTCCCTGCGGCCTTGACCAGGCTGCACGGCTGGCGTAGGAGGACGGGGCACACGAGTCCCTTGTTGATTCTGCTGCTGCTGCGGCTGTGGGACGCGCACCACGAATTGAGGTCGAGGCGCGGAGCGAGGTTGTTGCTGCTGCTGCTGCGAAGAGGATCCCCCTGGGTAGGGATTGGTGTAGCGAACCCGCTGGTTAGCACCCTGTTGATTGCGGAAATTCGCCAAGCGGCGCTTGTGCGACTCCAGTTCCTTGTGCTTGGCTTCCAAGCGGATGCTCTTGTCCACCAGACGTTGGAAATCCGGATAGTCCCCGGAGACTAGACGGACGGACAGCTCAGGGTCCATTCCCGCCAAGAACTTCTCTTGCTTCTCCTCATCTTCCCGCACATCCTCCGGAGCGTAACGGGCCAGGTTGTTGAACTCGTGCAAATACTCCATCACGGAGCGGTTGCCTTGCTTCAACTCCCGGAACTCCCTCTTCTTGAGGGCCACGACTCCGGCGGGCACATGGGTTCTCCGGAAAGCGGCGGTGAAGCGAGCCCAGGTGATAGGTTGCCCCTCTGGCTGCGTAGCCTGGAAGTGGTCCCACTATAGAGATGCGGGCCCCTGCAGCTGGTGGGCGGCGAAGATGACTTTCTCCTCATCGCTGCACTGCACCGTGTCTAGCTTTTTCCCCACGGCATGCAACCAATCCAACGCATCCACGGGGTTGTTGGAGCTCGAGAAGGTAGGTGGGCGGATGCGGAGGAATTCGGCGAGTTTAGAGTGTTGTGGAGGTGGTGGTGGAGCATTCTGTTGTGGCGGATTTTGGAGGTGGTGGAGGAAAGCAGTCATCATGTTGGCCTGCTGAGCGAGGATTTGGGTGAGAATGGCATTGGTATCTGGTGGTGGTGGTGGAGGCGGAGGAGGAGGTGGAGGTGGGTTGCCCTGGTGGTTGGGGTTGCTGCCTTCAGGTTGATTGCCATCACCGGTGTTAACATTTCTCCTGGTCGTCACCATCTGAAAACCCCACACAGAACCAGCAAACAGAGAGAGCTAACAATTAAAACTAACCACCCACGACTACTATAATTCTTGAATTTATTACTGATATTAAATGAGTTCATTAAAGTTCAAGTTGCTTAGGCAAATAAAATAAAGACAGGCTCCGACACAGTTATACCACAACCGGCATAACCATGCCCCACACGACTCCAACAAGAAGACAAACGAGAAAGAACACACACGCAAGCCTACTAACTGCTCGTCTACCGCTGCGACGGGCCAGGGCGGAAGGTGAGCAACAGCGCATCCTCCGTGCTACCAACGCCGGAGGTTTCCCCCTCCTGGGGAACCACGGGCGCAGGCTCGGCACGAGGGGTCTCGACGAAGCAGGTCCACGCCAGGGACTGACGAACAAGCTCGGGCCTGGAGGTGCTCTTGCGGGCGGTGATCTTCTGGCTGCGGCAGACGCTTGGGACGGCAGTCCTCTCCCTGAGCGATCTTGAGCTGATGCAGCTGCGCCTCCACCGCATCTAGGTCCTTCTTGAGCTGCAGGTTCTCCTGACGCAGCTCCAGGATCTTCATGTTGTTCTCGACCATCCCGCGGCGCACCATCTGATGGAAATCGATACGAGCCGCGTCGTACGCCTCCACCATGCGCGCCAGGTGCACGATGGTAGCGTCATCCTCCGAGCTAGCATCCCGGAAGGTGGCGTAGTCGCGGGCTCCTCCGCGACGAGGGTGGTAGCGGTAGGGCGAGTGCTGCAACTCGTCCGGGTAGTGCTGGTGAAGAGTGCCGATGGCGAGGAGAGCGGCGTTCTGACAAGCGGCGGGGAAGGAATCTCCACCCGCGGTGACTGCCAGCGAGGTCCGCTCGGGAGAGCCGGAGAGGATCACTGCAGTGACCTCCCAACCAGCGTGGGGCTCTGCATCCTCACCCTCCTGCTCCGGGAGTGGCCTGGCCTGGTAATCCACTCCATGTGGATACCCCAAGACCACGCACATTCCTCGCAGCTCCAAGACGAAGCCAGTCATGTCCAAACCACGACGGGTGACGCTGCCGGCCATCTACAAACAAAACAAAAAGAAAAACAACATTTTAGAGATCAGATTTTGGGCGATAAATGAAGCAGCAAGACAGAGAGAGACTAGAGGATTTTCACAAATACAAGAGATTTTTATTTCGAAAATACTGCTAAGGCTTGGGATCTAAGGCTCGTCCTAGGGTCAAGGGGGCTCTGATACCAACTTGTCACGACCGGAAATAACCCAACGGGCGTTCCTGACGTGCGTGCATTAATCCTTGTCCCAGGAGGCAAGGTACACCAAAAGTTGATACAATTCAGAGTTTAACAAGCGGAAGCGTAAATAGTTAACTTATTACATGGGCAGCGAAGGCCCGGCACACAAAGACAAACGAGAAACAGCGGAAGACTAGGGTGACAACCACAGGCGCTTGACGGCAGGCACGAGCTAGACACCAAAGCCTTCATCTTCAAGGAACTCCTCTTCTGGGGTTGGGAAAAATTGAGCAAGACTGAGTACAACCACCGTACTCAACAAGACACACCCGCATGTGCAGAATAAATGCAAGGGAGTACAAGGGAATCATACTGTAGAGGGTTAGGGTTGCAGTAAACAGCATTTAAAGACATTTAGTTGCTCAAAGCTATTTTGTAAACGCGATTCTAGAACTATACAATGTTATTAATCAAGGCCGTGAACCCACACGAACCTGCCTTAACCCAAGGCCTATGATGATTCGGACCGAACTGGCAACCCGACCCTGGGTCCCAGCTCGTCCCAAGCCAACCCAGGCCAACCATTCCACATTTTAGTTGATAAGCAGGTTTTAAGAATTGAAACACTAACTTGGGTACATTGCTCGGCTTGCCCATAACCGAGGGCGCGGCTATTCGAATAGATTATACTCTGATCAGAGGTGTACATCTTTACCCACAAGACACATCTTCCTCACGTGCACCCACGTGCCACATACCACCACGGTATACAGACGGAAGACGTGACATAGTTTCCAACCCATCCTAGCCATAGACAAGAGTACCGACCCAATCCCACCTACGGCCGGAACCCCCGGGACAGGCAGGCAGGACTGAGCCCCTAGCAGCAGGACACCGGCCCTGTGCCATGACATCTCGACTACCGGGCCGCAGCTCGTGTAGCCTTCATTTGCCCTGGAGAATGTCCATCGACCCCCGACTTCATCCACCTCCATCCGTGTACTTTTGTTTATAACCAGACTGAGCCACAAACTAAGCCTTACCCACTAGACATGTGGAAGTATGGTAGTGCTTTGCAACAGAGGCCCGAAGACCGGTCCTTATATGGCCGAGGTGCTACTATCAAAACCATGCACCCCGAGCCCAGCCTAAAACCATTTTGGGGATTTTGAATAGAAGGAGCGGTGTGAAGCCAATTCCACAATAACCAGACCATTCCAGAGTATCCAGGTGATATGAATATTTCCCAAAGTCTAAAGTTGTAAAACCACCTAATGTTACCTAATTAACTTGCGAAGCATCTACCTAAAATTAAACTAGTGGTGCCATGAGTAGGGTGTCCACTAGTTGAGGTTTTGTTTAATCTAGGGTGGACAAGGTAATAATAACAATAACAATAATAATATGGTCATAACAAAGGTAAATAGGCATGGCTAAATAAAACAGTGGTAACGCGGGAATTTAAATAAAGCGATAATGCATTAAGTTAAAATTAAAATAATGTTATAAACTGGGATTCAATATGCTCAAGGATGATGTGACTTGCCTTGCTCGCTTTCCCAAACGTCGGCTTCAACTTCCACGAAGAGCGGATCCTCCGAAGCTGCAGCGTCTACACGACCAACGGAAAAGAAAAGGCTTTTACTCTAAATAACTCCATATAACAGCAAAAATAAAGCACAAAAGTGGGTTCTCGACTTCTTAAGGAAAAATTAGAGACTTGAACGGTCCAATTCCGAGTTCAAATGGCCAAGTTATGGCCATTTGAAGTTTATATGCTCTTTAAATGGATATTTGCGAATTTCTTCATTTAAATTTTAATTAAAAATCCATTTATTGCATCAGCCGGGAGAGGGGGCGCGCGGACCGGGTCCACGGGAGTGGGGCCCACGCGTCAGCCCCACGGTCCACGGTGGACCGGGCGCACGCGGCTGACGCCGGCCGGCGCCGTGGGTCCCACGCGTCAGCCGCACCCGCGGGCGCGGGCGGCTGACGGCCGGGCCCACCTGGCAGCCGCGGGGCGCGCCCGAAGGCGGCCTCGCCGGCACGGCCGACGGGAGGCGGCGCACCCGCGCCCCGATGGTCACCGCCGGCGACCAACGGCGCGGCGGAGCGGCACCCGAGAGAGAGGAGGGAACGGGGAAGCGAGCGGAGCGGTCCACGGCTCACCCCGGGACGACGAAGGCGGCGGAAACGACGGCCGGAGCGGAGGAAGACGGCGGCGCGGCTCGGGTCGACGAGGACGGCGGCGCTCCGACGGTCGGCGGGCGAAACGGAGGAGCGGACGAGGTTGACGGGGACGCGGCGAAGCCGAAGGAGGTGACGCCGAGACGGGAGGAGGTCCGGGGCGACGACGGCGGCGAACCGGAGCTCGGCGGCGACGGCGGAGAGAGAGGACGACGGCGCGAGCGCGAATCCGACGGGGAGAGCGAGCGGCGAGTGGCGGAAACGGAGGAGCGGAGCTCGGGGATCGATTTTATAGCGCCGGGAGGGAGAGAGGGCGGCCGGGGAGGAAGGAAACCGGCCGCGGAGATCTCGGCCGCCATTGATGACGCCGGCGAAGATTGCGGGCGCGATTTCGGACGAATCCGAGGGAGAGAGAGAGGGGAAAGAGGGGGAAAAGAGAGAGGGAATCACGGGGAGTGATTCCCCCCTCTTTATGGCGCGCGGGGACGGCGGGATGCGGCGGAATCCGCGGCGGCGGCGGCGCTAGGGCACGGGCGCGGCGGCGGCTGCGGCGCGAGGAAGGGGATGACGGGTGGGCCCCACCCGTCAGCGAGGGTGGCGGGCGGGCCCGCCCGTCAGCGGCGCGCGCGCGGGGAGGGGGCCGATGGGCCGCGGGGGAGAGAAGAGAGAGGGAGGGAGTTGGGCCGAGCCGGCCCAAGAAGGGAAAAGGGGGGGAAAAGACTTCTTTTAGGGTTTTTCTTTTTTATAAAACCTTTTTAACTTTGTTTATTTCTTCTCCATTATTATTTGTGCTCTGAAAATTCCACTAAAATTTATTTACGCATTTTAGGCTATTAGGAAATATACAAAAATTCTCCAAGCCTTATTTGACTTTTAAATTTGCACATTTTAATTGTTGGAGGCTTTCACATGAATTTTAATTATTCTCGGCATAATTTTGAGGATGTATTTTAGAGTCGTTTTGGGACGCGACAATGGCCGACCACAGTGCAAGTTATAAGAGAGGTTGACGCTAGTGGTAGGCCCACGGCGCCCAGGACTGTCATTGGAAGATGGTCTAACTGCTGCGGGCTAGCGGCACGTGAGAACTTCGGGATCCTCCATAAAAATATCGGGAAGGTCACAGAAGCCGAGAAAGAGCGAGCTTGGATGGCAATGGAGAAATGGTTCACATTTCCAGCCAAAGCAAAGGATAGGCTCAAGCGGAAGGCATTCCAAAAGATGGGCAAAGCTTGGAAGAATTGGAAGTCGAAGCTCTTCACCGAGTTTGTCAACCCGCCCGGCAATCATACGCCGTTCGATGAATACCCTCAAATAACCGAAGCGGTGTGGGAGGAATTCTGCTCTCTCAAGACCACCCAAGAGTTTAGGGAATCAAGCGAGGCACATCGCGTACTGCAACAGCGGAATGAGCACCCGCATCGGCTGGGCACCGCAGGGTACATCGGCAAGGAGGCAATATGGGCCCAAGAAGATGCAGCCGCTGCAGCAGTGAATGTCCCTGCCCCGTTTTCAGACATCCCTGAACAAAGAGCTCGCAACTGGGCGCGGGCAAGGGGTAAGGTCAACCCGGACGGCTCTGTCACATTTGAGAACAAAAGTGATGCCGTCGTCTATCAGGAACTAGTGAGTTCACTACTTAACCTAACTAATTTCCGTTCGTATAAAGTACAAGTTCGTATAAACGACTATCTTCTTTTCTAGTTGGGCTTGGTTGCTGAACAAGCTTCACAAAGCGAGGTTGAGTCCGTGCCGAAGAGGCGCGAAGATGACATCCTCACAAAGGCGCTCGGAACCAAAGAACATCCTGGCCGAACTCGGGGAATTGGTAGCGATGTGCCCTGGAAGCATGGACTCCCTCAGTACAGCTCCCAATACAGGAAACGGAAAGTCTCCAAGGAAGAGAGGGACGCTCGTTTGAAGGCCGAACTTAAGGTTGAGGTCATTCAAGAACTAGAAGCTAGCATGAATGCAAGGGTGGAAGAAAGGGTTAACAAGGTCCTCGCCGACATGAATATACCCCGAGTCACAACACCTGCTGTGCAACCAACTCCTCGTGTACAATACGACGCGAGTCCGCACAGCATAGGAGTAGTTGTGCATCCACAGAGGTGCCGGCCCCTGGTCTCCCGATCGCACCACTAGCTGCAGTGGACCACATCGAGGTAATTGTTGTTATCCGATCCATATCTAATAAAAGACATTTACACATTCCAATATTAAATTCAAACTTTCACCTAATGCAGGGCGCAGCACAGTGTGTCCTACTAGCGAGAGTCCACCCAACTTTCGCTCCTGAAGTCGCTGAGGGCATGGCTTTCAAGCCCTCGGTTATAGACAAGGTCCACGGCGCAGACCTGCTAGCTAGGTATGCCATGGTGTCCATCGATACAGTAAAGGACACCTGGTCAGGCTATCCGCTGCCCGTGCCCCCAAATGATGAAATCATGACTTTGGGCGATGCGTGCAAGACGTTCATACAATGGCCCAAAGAAGACATAGTTGTGAAGATGACTCCTCGTCCAAGTCGACCGACGGAGCTTACACCTCCCAAGTCTAAGCTATCAATTGAGGCTCCCCGTGGACCGGCATTGTCAGTACCTCATTCTCCCGGTGGAGCTGATATGGACTTGGCAGATATAGCTCAAAGCTTGGCTCCAATAAAGACCACAAGAAAGGCCGATAGCTCCCCACCACTTGTCAAGGGCCAGAAGCGTCAACGCGGCAAGGGGAAGGTCGGGGAGTTGGCGCCGGAGCCAAAAAGGGGCAAGGCTGCGACGTCGATGCCGGTGAGCAAATCGGGGAAGGTCGTGAGGGCGCCAGCCCAATTTGAGCTAGGCATGCCATTGGTGGAGGACAATGTGTTAGCTGTGATGGGTATTGCTTGCCGAGATCTACATAAGCAATACATGGAGCTAAGCAATGCCAAGCGGAAAATGAGGGAGTCATCCATAGTTGGACATCACGACCACCAGCCGTTCCTATCGTCGCCTGCCTATATAACTATAGGCTTTGATGACCTCTTCGACCTTTTCAGGATCCGGAAGTTGGACACTGGTCTTCTAAAATGCTACTCCTTGTAAGTGCATACCTTCTATACTTGTGATATGACTGGACTATATCTCCTAATTAAATTAGTTCTAATACGTAAATATTTTAAGGTTGTGTTGGATCGAGAGTCGTCGCCATGGTAATCAGGTTAGGTTCCTTGATCCATCCATGGTGAATGAGGTTAATTTACGACAGAGCTTCACTGAGGTGGTTGACTATGTCAACCGGTGTTTATGGGCCCATCAAGACAAGGAGTACATCATGTGCGCACACAACCAAGAGTAAGAGGACAATACCCTTCGTGTATATTGTTTTTGAAGTTAAGGTTCTTAGTACTAACGCTACATAACCACTGCGCAGGCGACATTGGATTCTCCTAGTCATCATACCTAAGTGGAGTAGGGTTACCTACCTTAACTCCAATAAGTCCAAAGATTATGATTTCAGTGAAATCACCAAGGCCTTAAATATGGCTTGGGGCCCATATGTGGAAAAGGGTGGTAGGCACAAGGAGGGCAAGAACGAACTTTATCATGACACCAAGTTTGCATGCGCACAACAGATCGGAGACCAATGTGGTTTCCACGTGTGCCACAACATGTCAACACTTCTAAGAGAGGTGAAAGATTTCGACCCTGAGGTTGTTGCTAATGGCGAATAAGCTCATTTCAATATCTACATTGCTATTCAAAACGTGCTAATTAACCTCTTATTTATTAAACAGAAAGGTAGAGCTGGCTTCAAGATCTCACCCATCAACCCCCCCGCTATCAGAGGCGAAGTGTGCGCCTTTATTCTTGCAGAAATAATGAACAAGAAAGGACGTTTTCATGCCAAATAGACTCATGAACTTGGCTAGATAATTTATTGTGATGTAAAAAAGATGTTTTTATAATTTTTGGCGATGTAAAAAATTATGTTTTTATAGAGTGCAATGTAATTTACTTTCATATGTGCAATATTTATGGTACTTTACTAAATTGTCATCACATTTGATCAACTACAATTTACGTTGTACTATTCATCTGTTTTCTCCTTTTTTTTCCCTTATTGACAGGTTGTGGAGGTTCACAACGAACAGAATACAAGAAATTTTGGTAATCATTTGAGGACTTTCATGGGGTATGAATTGTGTGCTATAATAAATTAAATTGTTGCATATGTGATGTTGTAAATTGTTGCTTTGTGATGGATCTGTGATATGTGATGCATCTGTGATGTTGGGCAGTTGGGGAATATGTGATATGGAGGGGGGGGTGACTGGCACCTGTGATGTTTCTGTTTTTCAGAGGGCATGGCTAGCAATTCCTGAGGCTAGCCAATATTTAGCATTTATTTTTTTTCTGGAATTAACTCATCAGTGACGGTTCGGAAGAAACATCCGTCACAGGTAACCTCACCTCTGACGGACTCGCAAACGTCGGACCGTCACAGGTGACCCACCTGTGACGGGCCTTTACTTTCGGGCCTGTCACAGGTGGGTCACCCTGTGACGGCTACTATATACCGGAGATCATCACCTCTGACGGGCCTTTATTTAGGGGCTCGTCAGAGATGAGACACCTGTGACGGGTCCTAATAAGCCCTAGTCTAGCTTAGAACAACACCTCTGATGGCCTTCTATTAACTTGCCCGTCAGAGGTGGATGTCACCACTGACGGCCGGCCACCCGTCAAAGGTGACTGGACTTACCAGTGACCACTGATCACTGACCAAGCCCAAAACCGTCAAAGGTGAGGGTTTGGGCCCGTCACAGGTGACTTTGACCAGTGTAGTGATAGTTAAATGTTCTTTTTCTTAAAATGGATTTACTATGACTGCATCTTTGATAATCTTTCTAATGGAACTATGATTAATGAAAAACGAATTAATTCAATTCCTACACTATTTATCACTGCTTGGAGCATAGTATGCATGTTCGTCAAACAATAAAAATATATATTTCAACCTAGTTGTGTACATGTAAACCTCGACATAATAATTACCAAGTTTTTTTCTTCTAATCCGAGATATTAAGTATATATCAATTTTTTTTTGAATCGTTAAAGTTATCAAATGTTGTTTATAACTTAGCTTACTCACATCCTTGAAGAAGTATATATACATCTTCGCTAAGTGAGGTTGAAAATAAATCCGTTGAATCAATTAGTACAAAAGTGTACCATCATATCGATGACATCAAGACTTCTCTAGTGCTTTGAAAGTATAGAGCAATATGTGTATACATCTGATTGACAGTCAAGAGGGTAGATATCTCTTGAGAATAAATAACTTGTGAATTTTCGGTACTACTCCCACTTGTTAGATTAGTATCGGTAACAATATCCTAAAGAGAGGTAGGTCTCAAATGATATATATGGAAGTATATATCTCTTCAAATAAGAGATAAAACCTATTTTAACATTTATCGAATAAATAATTGTTACTTGCATGTTCTATTATAGAAATTGACGTACCATTTTTATTTACCATCAAACATACAGGACGCACTATAGTCAATGGGTGATGGATATATATATAATCCATGTGTAGTTACAAAAGAGAAAGAAGTAATTAATGAGCTAACTTATACTAATGCATGCATGAAATAGGGAGAAGCCTGTTTTAATTAACAAACGAAGAAGAGCCGCGAACCTGATTAGCTTGCTAATTAATTAAACTGATAAGCTGATGGAGATTAACGTCAACTTCTGATTTAATTTTACAAACTTGATCTGTCCACGTACCCTTCCGTGATCATCTCTTTCTTTAAGAAACCTTCTATGCATGATCACCCTGTCAGTGCGCTCCGATCCATAATCTGCTTTTTTATGGTTGCATGGCCATGTCCTTAGGTTCTGCAGAAGCACCGTTTACATGCATGCACATGCACTTCTGATAGACGCAAATAGCGGCGAAGGTAGATTTGTTGAGGACCTTGTTCTAAGACAAAAGATGAATATATAAAGGAAGGCTAATTAGGTCAATAAAATAAACATGACACTGTTTACCTGTCGTACGTTCAAATAGAATTGTAGAAAGATTGATTGAAGGGCTGCTGGCGAGAATCACGTTATAGTTGTGATAAAATCCATGGCGATGATGATTAATTAACTGGAGCGTCTTCCATCGCGGAGGCAAAGATAGATCGATCTGCTCGTGTTCTCCATCAGATCAATCTACTCGATCATGTTCTCCATCTACGTTCCGTCCCCATGACTGGTGAACAGATCAGTTACAACAAACGATGGGATACCATGGCACATAGTAGACGGGCTTTTAAGTGGCCCATAAAATTACACGCTCATTGGCTTCAATGATCAACTGTTGCAACAATACGATCTATTTGATCAATGGCTAGATCTTTCTGGTTAACGTGAGAGCTCGAAAAAAGTGCCCGATTAGTATAGGTATTATACTATGTATACTAGAAGTATAGGAATAGATTTTCTTTCTCTTTTCTTTCCACTTAGCTTAGATGATATATCATGAGAATGAGAAGTTAATGCTTGTGTGTCACTTTACCCTTGGATTATCTTAACCCCTGCTTAGAATATGATTATCACAAGTAATATATAAATTATTAGTCAAGTTCTCTCTACATGATCTTCCCACGGGATAAAATAAATACGATACCCTTGGAATACTCTCGGGTGAAATGATACAATAGTATATCCGTGCGCTTGCGGATGAACTCTGTAACCATAATATACCAAAAGTATTTCTGTGCCATTGCTGGGAATTATATTTCCAGTAATGTCGTTAAGAAATACCAACAGTTGTGATGACCTTCGGCTTGAAGAGTGCTGGAGCTACATATCCAAGAGCCATGAATTATATATTCCACGATCTGATCGGCTCGTTGGTTGAAGTTTATATTGATGATGTCATATTGGGATCGATCGGCTGCCTTGAATAAATAAAATAAAGCTAAATCTACTCGATCGGCTGTGGATGTCAACAGCATATAATCATTATGTCGATGTATATTTAAACTAAGTGATTGGGATAGATCAGTCGCCATATCGAGACAATATGAATCACTTAAGTCGAAATATGCACTAACATGATGATTTTATAGATGTTTACTGCATAGCCGATCAGATAGATCTAGCACGTATCAGCTAATACTCCGATACCACTCTATATTAAGATAGTAAAGCAAGCAGAACAAATTAAACAGGAAGCCTAATATATTCTAATGTAATAAGATCTTAATGTAAAGGGCGGATTTGGTATGACAATCAATTATATAAGATATAAAATAACCAAATCAGATAAGATCGGCTGAAACCCCGATGAAACCCTTATTAGCAATCAAGAAATAGGGTAGAGATTACAGTTCTAAGCACGACTTAGTAGATTAAACTCAATTGATGCAGCACTAAGTATGAAAAGAAACGTAATATCTAGACAATCAAGCCGTTGACTGGTTTTTCAGGGTGGTAGATGTCCAAGCTAATCTAATTTCGCAGAATGATTTAGCCGATACCGGCAGAAACCCTAAAGCGAGAGACAACCGATAAAGCTAAATTGATATGCTAAAGCTAGATTAACAAAGACATATGAAAACTGGATGAATTACATAGGCAAGATTAGAGTGTCATAAAGATGGAAGCACTAATCCCGAGAACGCAATCCGCCATAACAAGTTTTACCTCTAGTTGAAAGATCGAAACCGATGCAGCTCAACCCGAAAGCAAGAACGAAAGCAAAAAGGGTGGCGATGCGCCGAAAGTGTATTGAAGTGATGTTTTTTAATTACATGGGTTCGGGCTATATTTTTAAGACGTCCTTGCCGGACACGACTCTTATCTCTAACAAACTCTAAAATACCATAAGTCTTTGCGGTAGACTTTTACCCAAACATATCTCTAAGGAAATTACATAAAATATCCTAATTAATATATACAATTGCTTTTCCAGGACTCAATCCGTGCGCAGCAATCTATATGAAGCACTTTGTCTTAACCCGATGACGTGTACCGAGTCATATTACCAAAATCGGCTTAATCGGCTAACCTTGTCCGACTCAAACTCTACCGATCTTGACCGCAGCCGATTCGGACTTCACCCGATTCTTACTCTGTTTTCGAAAAAACTTATTGTTAACATCGAAATTTGGTAAAGCCCGAAGTCATCATCGGCTTAGAGTCCAAATCGGCTTTAGAGTACTGGAATTAGCTGATTGGAGGAAACAGCCGATGGGAGTCATCAAGTCGCCATGCTGTCGTGTTCTTGGTGGAGTCGGATCAATCAAAGAAAGCTTATCTAGAAGAGTTCGAGTTTAAGGAGGATGCGGCATGGCAGTTTATCTATTAATTAGGAATAGTTTGTTAGTTTCGTTTTATCTTTAGGAAAGTGTGTTTAGTGTCTGATAAGGATTTTATGTTTTCCTTTTATCTTTAGGAAAGTTTCTTTCTTGTCCGACAAGGACTTGTATCAACCCATGGGTATAAATATGTACACCCGGGGTCTATGTAATATCCATCAACACAACTACTCTCGGCGCACCGCCACCTTTTACTTTTTCTACTTTATCGTCCGACGGGACTTGGCACCTGACGCGGGGCTGCATCGGTGTTCGATCTCCGTTGAAGGGGTAAGTCCAATGTTCCGTCAGCCCAGGCAATTGTATCGTTTACGTCAGCGTCGTTCAAGGCTGCATCAGTACATTCGACCTCTTAGATTGCTCTGGTTTGGATGATATATTTGCCTACCTATTTATGATATGTCTCTGTTAACCTAGTCTTAGCATATCAATTTAGCTCTATCGGCTGCTTCTCGTTTTAGGGTTTATGCCAATATCGGCTAAATCGTGTTGCTAGATTAGATTAGCTTAGGCATCTACCACCCTGAAAACTCAGTCAACGGCTTGATTGTCTAGATATTATGTTTCTTTTCATACTTAGTGCTACATCAGTTAAGTTTGATCTACTAAGTCGTGCTTAGAACCACAATCCCTAGCCTGCTTTTGACTGTCAATAAGGGTTTCATCGGGGTTTCAGCCGATGAGGTATCTGGATGTTGCATCGGCTTACGAGGATTGCATATACATATAAGTTTGATTTAGCCGATGACAACAAAGGTTTCATTGTTTAATCTAATCTATGGATTTTATGACATCGGACCTCCAGCCGATGAATGTTTTAACCTTCGGACCAGTGCTTATTCTATCATATCATTATTTGTCGATTGGTTTCTACTGGATTATATTATTGTTATATTATATTATCATCAACCGATCGCCTTTATATTGTTATTTACATCAAGTGTCAGAATCTACATTGGACATATAACCGATAGCACAGAATCCCATCGCTATCGGCTGGTATCGGTATCGGCTGGAACTACTCCATCGGCTCATCAGCTGATCGGCTCATTGATCTACTGTTCCATATCTTGTCAGTTGCAGGATCAAACTGACTGGCACGCCCGCATCTTACCCAACTTTGGACCTGCACTGGAGCTAAGCAGATCTCCCAGGC
The DNA here is from genome assembly GCF_034140825.1 of Oryza sativa Japonica Group. Lineage (NCBI taxonomy): Eukaryota > Viridiplantae > Streptophyta > Magnoliopsida > Poales > Poaceae > Oryza > Oryza sativa. The sequence goes on along the minus strand of NC_089038.1, from coordinate 15,787,804 downwards.
CAGTGTGTGTTTTTTGCATCAACACGCTTTTGGCACGCCCGGTGGGACACGAATTTTATTCCTACATGTCTGAAGAAGAAGACAATGCCAAGATCATGGTCACAGTGGAGAATTTACCGTAGGAACAGAGGCAACAGATAGAACAATTTGTAGCTGATTTTCAAATGCGTTGTCTTCAATGTTTCACCATGACACCAGAAGGGCTAATTCAGAAAACTCGATTCCCCAAGCCGATAGGTTAAATACTTCAAGATATAGTTGATGAAGTAGTTCATCGCGCATTGTTCAATCAATCTGGAGTTTTGGCGGATACATTAAAAAATTTGATCAAGGTAATAGTTGATGAGTTAATTGTTCAGAAAAGCCAGCTCGGGGGGCAGATTGAAGAACAACAACAATATCGGCTCGGGGGGCAAGCACACTCCAAAGGATACTCCATCGGACATAACCACATGAGGCTACCCAAACCTATAGGATTTGCCCACTTCTCTCTTTGTTTAGGACTTGAGAAAACTCACCACACTTGGCTAGATAAGCCCACCAAATACTCCTACATGCATATAAACTAATATGGCACAAGACTATCTACATGCTTGCTTGATAGTACGGCGTCTATCGAGCAAATCCGGTCTACACCAAACACCAAGACCGGAAAAAGACTAAGTAAACATTCTTAGCTCCATTATACCTTTGCCTTGCGCCATTCAAGTTGGGGTCAATGCTTGAGCCAAGATCAACACTTGTGACCATCCGGTTGAACCATATTTATGCCGATGTCTTATCCATCCCTTTTCAAGACTTTCTTCTCATCACAAGCTTTCATTCTTGTCAACATGCCGATGTCTTTGGTTTGGTAACCATCAACTAATGGTGTCATCCATTTGCCTCATCACAATTAAACCTATTTCTTTGCACATTTCAAAGGAGAACATTAGTCTCAATAAATCGGTTGTCATCCTCCACTAGATGACCAACCGGTTGCATATGAAAGATATGGATATGTTTGTTGAGTATTAATTTACACCACAAGTGTCATATACTCGTATGCAAGCTCAAGTGCAATGATCCAATATCAATAATAGGTGAATAATATTGTAACTCCCCGATTTTCGTTCGGGATTAAAAATCATTAAATAATGCATTTTCTAGAAAATTAAATAAAAGTTAAAGAAATTTAATCAAGTGAAATATTGAGGGAATTAAAATTTCCTTTAAAAATAATTGGCCGGGAATATTTTGTAATATTCTCTACGCCCTAATATACTCTCCGGATTTTTTTTTCGTGAATTTTCGGAGCTCAAGAAATAATTTTAAAGTCACAAAGTTTACTTAATCAATTAAATAAAAAGAAAAAGGAATTAAATCCTCCTTCCTCCCTTGTGGACTCGGTCCAATTCCTCCCTCTCCCCTCCTCAGCCCGACTGTTTTTCCCCTCGCGCAAAGTCTACATAACCCCCCCCGGCCTCCTCTCTCCTCCCCACGCCGACAGGTGGACCCGCGGTCCCACCTGTCCGCTCTTCCTCCCACCTCCAGCCACCCCACCACCATGGCCAGCAACTATTGCCCAAGCCGCCGCCAAATTCACCGCATCCCGCATCCCGCGCGCACGTCCAACCGTGCGGGCGTGGTCGCCACCCACTCCACTTCCTCTCCCACTTTTCCCCAAAAAATCGGCGCCATTTGGAGCTCCACTTCGCCCATGTCGCCACCACCGTTGTGCCGGCCGTTGCCGCCCAAATCCGCCTCGTCCCGGCCTCCTCGCCGCCTCCCGAGCCTATATAAACCGTCCCCATGCGACCCTCGTCCGTTTCCCCATCTTTCCCGAACTCCCCACGCCCCTTACCGCGCTCCCCACGAAAAACCGAGCCGCCGCCGCTCACCGTTGTCCTCTAGCTAGCCGCCACCGCCGCTCCCGCCGTTGCCGCACCGCGCCTCCGCCTCCACTGTGTCCGCCGCGCCGAGCCAAAACCCGGCCACCACTTCCCCTCCCCAAACCGCCGCCAAAACCCCGCCGCCACCACCACCCGAACCGCCACCATAGCAGCCGCCTCTCGCCGCCGTCCCCGTCCACCCCACGCCGCGCCGCTGCCTCCACCGCGCTCGCCGCACCCCACGGCACGTCGGCCTCCGCTCCGTTTCCCCCAAACCACCACCAAACCACCTCCCCACCACACACCCGAGCCACCATCTCCATTCACCGCCTCCGGCCGGCAATCATCCCCACCATAGCCGCAGTCGCAGCTTGCCGTCACCTTTGTCGGCTTTGTCGTCGTGTGCTGCACCTCGTCCACCTCCTCGCTCTCGCCATCCACCGCCGGGACTCCCTCCGCGTCGTCGCCCTGAGGAGCGCCGCCGCCTTCCTCCGCCGGCCGCTCCCTCCGTCGCCGCACCTCTCGGTGAGCCGCCTCCCTCCTCCTTCTCCCCTTCGCCGGCTAGCCCCTTGCTGACATCAGCGCTAGCTTTTCCCTTTGGAAAATAATTAATAATTGCGCAATAAATCATTAATAATTCTAGGAATCCATTTAAATGGCTCAAAACTTCTAAAATTCATATCTAATTCATCCGAACTCCAAATTGAGCCATTCAACTTGCAAAATTCATCTAAAATTGAGATCTACATGATGTTTACTTTTTATGTACTGTTTTCTTGGTTTTTATTAGAGTTTTTCCTTGTTTTGCGTGCCAGCGTGTAGAATCCGTCGTTTCGGAAGATCACAGTCACAAGGAAAAGAGTTTAGAAGATCTTTTGAAGAAGCAAGGCAAGTCACACATTCCCCTTTAGCATATTGAGCCTATTTTATAAATGTTTTGCCGTTTGAAAATAAATATGCACTGTTTTGCTAATTACATGGGATAAGGGAATTACCTATCTGCTCGCTTGTGCCATGTTTACTTGATAACCGTCCTTTGTCAACCTTGGGTGATAATTCGACTAGCTTGTGTTACTTATGTTGACCTAGCTAGAATCATATATGCTTAGCCATGCTTAATTACCACTAGCTCAGCTGATGGGATAATTACAGTATTATACCTTTTAAGTATCAGAATGAGCTGCGTGCTCGAGACACCCTACCATGTTGCATTGGTCGTAATTATCCAACTAAAATGCGACTGAATGGTGGGCTGTGGATGCATGGTTTTGCAAGTCGCACCCATGGCAATTAAGGACCGGTTCACGGGAAACCCTGGAAGACTTACAGTGCTTGCCACAAGCGAGAGTGGGTAACTACTTGATCTGAAGTATAGCTCGACCCTTTCCTAGGCACCGGTGCCGAGGGTGGGCGTGATGGAGTTGGGTCGGCCGGGGTGTCCGGTTGTCTAGCTGCCAGATTCACCGCGGTGCACAAGGGGACTGCCCACCTCCGGTTTAGGGGGTGGGGGTGAAACCTTAGCGTGGTGTGGATGGTTAGGGGAGGGTTATGCTGAGGGTCTTGTCACAATCACTCGACATGGTGACGTGTCTACGCAGGCACGGTGACATGCCGGTGGATTGTGTCTTGTGGGTACAGTTGTGCACCTCTGGCTAGAGTAAAACTATTCGAATAGCCATGTCCGCGGTTATGGATGATCGACCAGATTCACCGTGATTAGTCTCACACTTAATAAATTGACCCAATGCACTGTAGTTCAGGTGGGTTGGTTGGGCCTGTTCAACGTGGTGTAGCGTTGATCAGTGGAGATTTAATGTTACCTTAATTAACCAACTATTTTACCGTTTTGCTCAATAAAATGTTTTACAACCGCCTTTATGCAAATAGCCACAAACCGTCCTTTTATCCCCTTAAACGTCTGCATCATTGGTGTGGCTTGCTGAGTACGGTGGTTGTACTTAGCCTTGCTATTGTTCCCCCTTTTCAGAAGTTTTGTGCTTCTGAGCTGAAGACGAAGTTAGAAGACCAAGGCTCAGACCCCAGTTGAGTTTTGCCTGTGGAGTGGAGCTGAAGCCCCGCTAGATTCGCCTTTTTCCGCTGCTGCCGTTTTCTTTCGGTGTGAGGACTAAGAGCCTCTTCTGAGTATTTATGCTTTATTTACATTTGGAACTGTTTATTACTTGTCGTTTTGTATACCCTGGCTGGTCCTGGACAGGGATTTAATACACAAAATAGTCTGGAAATTTGGGCTAAATTTCTGGGCGTGACAAACATGGATCTAGAACATGCATAATAAATATGTAGGATTTGCTCCCCCTAAATATATGCATACAAATAAATTTACAAGAGAGGCGAGTGTATGCATAAGTAATGAATAACCAATGGGGTTTATCCTATACACATAGAGAAGGCATGTAGCAATGATAAAGTTAAACAAAAACACATACCTACATGATCTCCATGTTCTCAATGCAAAGGAGACTAAATAAGATAAGGCTCAAGTAAACATTAGTCTCACACTTATATAACAATTTCATGGAAATCATATATATGAACCTATCAAAATGTAGGAGATAAGAGGTGGTACATATCGCTTTAAACTCCATGCATTTCATCCTTGTCATGATTTAGGTCGATCACCAAAGAATGCATATCTACCACATCTCATCATCGGGAAATAACATAGTTGACAACTTATGAAAAAGAGAGGTTAATCCCATAACATCGGTTTATCATCTATCACCAAAGTAACAATTACACAAATTGTTTAATCCAAGATCTTTCAATCTTTTCTCTCTTTGGTGATAGAAAATAACCAGATATAACAATTTAGAAAGATGACATGAACTACAATTTCAAATCAAGCTAGAGATCTTATAATAAACAAAATATAGAATAATCTCCCCTTAAGATGTGCATACATATGGATATAAAGGAACGCATATGCACATAATCAATCAAGATTAATGATGGATCTCACACTATATTTTGGATCCACAAGAGAGACCAAATTAGAATATATGAAGTTTAATACATACCTCTCATCAATTTTATTCATAAAAATGTTAGTCTCAATTAATTAGATTTGTCATTAATCACAAAAACCAAATTAAGGCACTTGAACTTACACCCCCGCTCGTCTATAATCCGTTGCGATGCGCATTTGGAGGTAGAACAGTTGTATCAGACCCAGAGCCCTGTTCTTCCTCCTCTCTCCCACTTTTGCAAGCCTCCTCTCATTCTCATCTCAATTCCAATGCTCCATCACCTCCAAATCACCAATGGCTGGCAAATCATTGATCCCATTCATTGGCTCTTCCTCCAACTCCACGTACAACCTTGACGGAGAGCCAACGCCAACAAATCAATTGTTTCCGGTGGAACACTACACCAAGGCAGGGGATGAGGTGCTCCACAAGTATGTCACACCCACCGCTACTCCAATCCACTCCGAAGGAGGATCGATTCCGTATTCAGGGAGTGTGAACTCCAGGCGGTGGGTATGGCAAGGGTTTACTCCGGGCTTTGATGGCATCGGAGAAAGAGGGGGTAGCGGAATCCCGTAGCCCTCCACCTATGAAGGTGAAGCATCATTTGACGCCTCCTACAATTGTAAGGGTGGCCGGCCAATATCAAGAAGATGAAGTAAAGTCGCCGGAGCCCTCAATCCATAAGCTCGCCGCTCAAGTGAAGAAACTCCGCAAGGAGAACATAGAGCTTAGGGATCGCAATGCGGAGTTAGGGGTAGAACTCGCTGAAATTAGAAATAATTTTGATACCCTTAGTCGCGGTTTGTGTGCTAAAATCGAGCGTGCATTTATAGAGATGGGGAAGGTAAATAAGTATTATGCTAATTAGATGTCTCCTTTCCCATAAATAAATTGTAGTAGGTGCTTGGTTTTATTTTTCCAATCATGTAAGCACTTGCTAAGAATAATGTGGCTCATTGGTGTTAACCCCAATAGTTGCCAAAGTTTGTTTTTGTTTTGTTTAATAAAGTTCAGGTTTTGAATAAGTGTGGGGGAGATATTCCAGCTTCAGACGTGCATATACTCTGAAAATTGTTGAATTTCTAAACACCTAGAAGCACTAAACTCTACAGAAGATTGCAGAGGGATTGGGCACCAGAGTGGTTCGGCCGAACCAGTGTTGGCCCCAATTCCTCTCAGTCTTCACAGGTAAGCAGGTGAGCTCGTCTTATATCTGTATATTTCCACCATTGTATAGTACTAGAGCTGAAAATTCAGGAAACACTTGGTTCAAGCATAAGTAAAAGATAAAATTTCCAACTAATGAAATTCTTCATATGATTGATCTTGTATATTCATTATTCTCAGCTAAAACATGTGCTTGTGAACAACCATCCATGTTTAGGGAACCTTATGCATCTAAGTAATTTCTTCATGTGAGATGATTTAAGATGAAATGAATTCTTGCAGCTGATGTCATGATTCATGGGGATTTGTTTTCAAAATAAAAAAAAGAGAGGTTTTAAAGAGCTCATTCCACCAATTGACTTCATTTTATACCTACCAAGGCCATATGCAAGTATATCTTTGATAAACTTATTATGCATATGACTGCTTGACATTATATTAAGCTTTGTCAAATTTATGTGACTTTTGTTAGATATCTTTTATACTCTCATGATCAAAGGGTCGATTCCACTTTCATTCCCGCATACATGATGAAAGCTAAGCTTCTACACTGGAAGTTGGCTTCCCGCAGAAATTTTTGTTTCCTATTTAAATAAAACTCCTACTTTAGACTATGCTTTTTTCTCCTAGAAAAGTTCTTGGCAAAAAGAAAATGAGAAAAGGAGGGAAAGGCATGGCTATGAAAAAAAGGGGGGGGGAGAAGAAGGAAATAAAGCTTGCTCCCAAAACATTGAGCAAAGTTGGAAAGAAAATATAGCCATGCCCCTTCTATATTCATGCCAAGAGAACAAAATGGAGAGAAAGTATAGGAAAAAGGGAGAATCATTTCTTTATTCCATCATTCCACAAAATATTATACCTTTTCATTTTCTACCACAAATAAAGACCCTTGATCTAGGAGTATGACCGATGATCTTCTTGATTCCATATTTTTGGCTTTGCAATATATATGATGCAGGTATGTCACGATTTATCCCTACCGAGCTCCACATATCAGTTTAGAATAGGAGTGAATTCTTGCACATTTTGCCTTGGTAAGGATAAAAAAAAAGAATATATATATATCCTTGAGAGATAAGAGAGAAAGTCAATATGAGGAAAAGAGCTGGTTTGCGAAAATTCATAAAAATCCTATGAGTCTGACAGAGAAGCAAGAAGGACGGGAATCGAGATCGTTCCATTTATTAATTACCCAAGATGGTAAGATAGCCATTGATAAAGTTCACAGGTCCAGGTATGGTTGTGAATGATTTATATGCTTGATTCATATCTTGAAGAAATTCATTCTACACTAACCTTTACTTAGGGACGAGCAAAGAGCTAAGTGTGGGGGGTTTTGTTGGCGGCTGTTAAATGTCCATTCTATACCGCCAACATCTGCATAAAGTTCAGATAATAACATATCCAACATAGTAATAGATGCTTAATCTCACATATTCCACAAGTGTTGGTATATATTTGTATACAGACGAGAAACCCTTAAGTTGGGAGCAGAATCAGACTAGAGTGAGGAGAAATGTGTATCCATGCAAGGATGGGTTGTGAACTTCATCAAAATACCCGAGAATCAACCCAAAATCCTGAGAAATAGATAGAGGAGGTCCAGGAGGGAAGATGGGCCAAGAGCCAGGCTAGATGGGCCCAGCCCAAGTTCGGCCGAACCCCCTGGTTCGGCCGAACCAAAATCTCAGCCGTCCAAGCTAGGGTTTGGTGTGGACGGTCCTGATCATCTCCTGATGGCGGTTGCGGGGCATTTCCGACAATTTGCATTGTATAACCGTCATACCTACCCCTATATAAGGACATCAACTCACTTCAACACACACTTCCAAGCTTGAGCTGAATTATAAGAGGCTCTAGTGTACTATAATTTATAATAGAATAGGAAGAGAGTAGAGTAGAAGAAGTCGGAAGAATTCCGGAGTTGTCGGTAATCTTCTTCTATTTCTTTATTCTGTTTATTACTCTGAATTCAATATAATATCTTTCCTGAGTAATTTAGATTTATCTTGTGAGAATTATCTCTTGGTTAGTTCCTAAATAGCATACGGGATTATTTTTCACTATAATCAACTAAAATATAGTGATTGCTTTGGTGAGTTATAAACACTAAAGTAGATATTAATTGCTTAGACGTGGTATTTAGGTAAAATTATCCAGTAATTGGTGTGTATCCCACAGTGCGTTTGAGGTAGGTGTAGAGGTGGTGACAGCCCTCGAGATCACTTAAGTCCTCCATGTCCGGGTACGTAGTAGAGCGACATCTGGGAACAGCGGGTTGCCAGTGCCTGAAGAATTGTATTAGGATTAAAGTTAAGCTTTCCTAGACATTGTTTCTCACTATAAAATCGTCTCTATCCTGGACTATCATTTGCTTGGTGTCCTTGGATGAACCAGAGGAAGATTTGACTACACACGTTCTCTTGGATTCAATATCTTTAGAATACTCTGTAGGGGAAGTACTACATCGGTATATCCGTAGGCTTGCAGATTTTATATGTGGCCGTAAGAAATACAATCAGCTGCTCTGCCTCTGTAGGAGACAGGGATGTCATTTCAAGAATTTAAACAAATATAAGGTTCAATGTGTAATTTTTCCACTCAATGGCATATGGGCCTAGGACTGCGGGTTGATTCCTAGAAACCTTAAGGGTATTTCTGCATATTCGCAATTTACTCTCAGGTAAAGTGAAATAAAGGCATATACTTACTTTTTACCAAATTTCTCTAAAACTAATATCTTCAAAATAATTAGTTTTATGTACGCTGAACCTTAAAAGTTTATATAAAAGTCATCTCAACTCCATTTTAAGTAAACTCAAGTTATGTAGAATCACCAAAACATAATACTTCCAAGTTATAAAATAAAAATATATGCTTACTGTATAATAATAGCCCCTAAATATTTATGTAAATATTCATCTTCATCCACCAACTTAGAAGAACTTAGCTCATGTAATAATCTCTAGGTTGATAGGTTAAGTCACTAATATAGAACACTTCTAGATTACAAAAATATGAAGTAAAGTAATAAATGCTCTAAACTTGTAAACTTCAAGTGGATTAATTAGAAATGATATTCATTTTACTCAAACTAATCAAGAGGTAACATGTTCTGGACATAAAACTCCAAAGACATATACATGTAGAACACTATATGCCTACAACACGTTATAACTTGTAAAATTCATAAAGAAATCATAATTACGCTAATTATTATGAAACCAAATGTGTTAATCTTAGAAAATACATCTATTCACCTCTGTGATGTCAAACCCAATAAAAATCACTCCACAAAAACATTTCATAATGTCACCTGAGTAAATACTACCTATACCAACGCAAACTTTGAAAATTCATAACTCTCAAATAGAAAGAGATAAAATGGAAATTCTTTCACCTAAATTCATTTTGGACCAGAACCTACCCACTGTGAATAAATCATGCATTTTAGAGCATTTTGGATTTTTACATGTTTTGGCATTTATCGTTACCGTTATTTCTTTTAGACGGCGGAATCGTTATCGGTGAGGTGATTGGACTTATAGCTGATCTCAGGGAGGTCTTATATCAGCCAAGGCAAGTTTTGCCCTTCCTTTGAACATATTGAATCTCATGTTTTCGGGCTAAGTGTTTTGATTGTAAAGTTGCACGCGTATTTCTAACTATCGGTACTTTCAGAACTTACTTACTGTTTTAAAGTTGTACCTTAAAAGATGCATAACTCAACTTTTGAAAATCACTCCCTTACTGTTCTGAACCTTAGGATTAATTAGAGTACTTCATTTGTGCTCATATGACTATATTATGGTTTTATAAAGTGCAACTGCTTAGCCTTACTTAGTGATAAATAAGAACATGGTTATGGGTCACTTACTATACTTTTTGAAAACCCTTTTTGAACATTATGGACAAAGGTGAATCTTTGATTATTTTTGAAATAAAATGAGATAAAATGTGATTTTGGACTTGGGCGACAAGTGGTATGCATATGGTAGTAGTTGCATACTGATAGGAGGAGTGTTCGCCTGAGTCGATTAAGGACCGAACATGATATCACCCATTATGTTTCCCATACATCCACATGTGCTTTTTATTGGGGGGGGCGGGGGGGGGGGCTTGGCTGATTAAACTACTTAGAACTAGCCTTGTATTATGGTAGGCTGGTGTGTATGAGTTAGTCGATAATTCTGAGGAGTTAGTCGATAACTCAGAGGAACTACCCATGTGTGTGTGTGTGTTGAATTTCAGAGCTAGCGAATATTACTAGCCGTGTGTAATTTCCGTGAGGGGATGAGTCCACCTCACAGCATGGGCGTTTCAGTCTGTCCAATACAACGGTATTGTGCCACGTGGTGGAGTCCGTTCGATGTTCGTCACCACGGCGTTAAGTTTAAAGCGTGGGCTCGCCATAACGGTTCTAGCCATATTCCAAGTATGCCTAGGATGGAGGAACACGTATCGTGCTAGTGCAAGGCTAAACTCTAAGTAGGGTAAAGGCTTTGTTATGACCTCTAGACCATATTCACCGTGTAGAATGTGGTAGAGTCTTGCAAACTCAAAACAAAGTAGAGTGTTCATATCATGTGGGTAAAGCTGTACAAACTCTGCAGAGTTCTAAAAACTAATCGATAAGCCATGCTCACGGTCATGAGCAACATGATGATGTGCTATGGGTATAATCTTGTGTTTTTCTAAATGCTTTTAAAACTAAATGTTTTGAGATGATGATGAGATTGGTATATGTGATATGATTGCCTTACTTCCCGTTGAGTTGTAAGGGAATGATGTCTATCTATTTATGTTGATATCATGCCATGATTAATATGCTTTACATTTTGCTAAAGTGTTTTGCTTAAATTACATTGCAAATGGATTGTGAACTAAAATTTGCTTAATGCTAAAAATTGAGACCACACATAACCTTTCTTTGACTTAGAGCTTTCATGTATGTAGGTTTAATAGTGCTCTTGCCAGCACATTAATTTGATTAATGTACTGAGTCTTGCCATGTTTTGTCTATTTTATGTTTTGCAGGAAACAGACTTAGTTTAATCTGAGTAATGCGGGTTTCGACTGCTTCTTCTAGGATTTGAACTTAATAAACCCCTAGTCGGTGTGCTTGTGTTTGGATAGTCAAGCTTCTGCTGTTCTCTGATATATCTATTTTTTGGCTAGTCGGCCCATGTATCGATTAAGTAGTTGTAATCTGAATTTTATTAACCTTAGATGTATTTTGCTATGTATATTCATGCTTAAGATGAAAGTGTGAATCTAGTGCACATCCTGGGAACTAGATTCACATGAGTATGAGTTAATAATATTTGAGATGATGTAGATCATTAGCCATTTTGTCAAGTCTCTTGAATGTGTAACACATCTGGTCGCCGCCTTCGAGTGGTTTGACGGGCACATCTCAGGCTGAAATTGACTGGCAGGCTAAAGGCCCATCAATGTCTCCAATATTCTTCTCTCGAGGCATTGGATATTTTATTATGTTTGTTTGATGACATGAATTATTCACTTCATCTCTCAAATATAATGGAAGGTCTAGAGAGCCTACGATAGACAGATTCTGAGTGTCAACTTGTTCGATCAATTTCCGAGAACCATAGGAAAGGTTATCTTCTTAGCTTTCCATCCATATAAAGAACGCCCCAATCCGAGCACGTATGCAACCTGGACGCCCGTTTTAGTGTAAATCGATACTTAACTCCGAAACGTACTCGAAGTCGACTTGGTTTGTGCCTCCACCTTATCTTGGACGTACTCGCTCATCCTCCACGCCTCTAAATCCCTCTCTAAGTGTCTGCTTGTCCTCTCCATTGTTCCTAATCATAATATAATTATTATGTAGCAATCTATTCTGAAAATCATATAAAGAAGAACTTAGGAACGGGGCTCACATCTAAATTTAATTGTTGTGCACGAGCTCTTGTGATTGGACCATGAATGACCAATGAAGGATTGTTGTGTATATCCGAACGAGTGATGTCCGCATTAGGAGGGATATTTATAGGCCATGGGGTACCTTGAGAGTGCGGAGATGCTCAAGGTATCCAATGAGCATATTCCGTCTTGCTTCACCTCCTTGTGCCAAGTGTCCAACGACGGTTTCTTCAGGTGGAACCGGTCATAACCACCTTAGGACACTGATGACTACCAGCTGGTAAAAAACTGGGTGATTAAGCTAGCTGCTGGTTTGGTCGAACCAGGGGTTCGGCCGAACCCTGGCCTGGCCCAAACAACCCACAACTCAGCAGGTGCACTCCTCATTGATTCCTTAGCCCAGTAGTATAGTGGTTGGGCCCAATTAATATTATTTCAATGGGTTTAGAGGCCCATCCACCCGTAAGTCTGCCTGTCGACAGATTTTGATTAATTGTTCTTTGATGTTCCGTCGATTCTCCTCCATTTATGAATGGCTTTCCTGTATATATGTTAGTACCATAGCACATAGTGTAAGTAGATATTTTATTTGAAAATTATGCATTGCAAGCATAGCTAGTATTCATTAATTGTGTAATATTGACAGTCAAAATTGGTCGATAACGACTGTCAACAACGACGACTTGGGAGCTTGGGAGATCTGCTCAGCTCCTATGCAAGTCAAAGGCCTGCCTAGTGCACTTGTAGGGCGTGCAAGCTAGTTTGATCCTGCAACCACAAGAAACAAGGAGTCACACTACAACAAAACCTGCCTATTGCATCACAAACTTGCAACACAACCAGATACATGTTACAGCGAAAAGATCAGTAACACCAAACCATGTCTTACAAGGTCACTTGTAACACGTAATTAGTGGGTGTGCAGAACTAGATGCTCTAACACAAGCATGCAACACATAAGCTGTCACTCTGCAACACAAAATGACAATTACAATTTACAAACCACGTCTAAATCTATGATTGCTTGGACAGAAGAAAACATTATTAACATTATGGATTCTTTTTAGAGTACCTCAACTTTATTTTGGATCATCCATTGATTAGGAATTGATCCAATAGCTGATACTCCTCGATTCTAATATTCTATTAGAGGTATGAACATAATAATAAAATAGATAATATTTTTTATGTCATTAAAAGCCACTTTGTTAACAAGGTAAGTAATTAATAATATAAGTTAACATGCTATATTATATAATTTTATAAATTCGAATTATGCCATACAAAATTTATATATGTAAAATTTTATTGACCATTTTATTTGAGACCTATTTAAATTCCATGTTAATAACCTACATAAGAAATTTTAAATTTGACTGCAGAATATCAACACCCCATAGGTTTTTTTAATATTACAACAGATATTTGCAGTTTCCAGGATATTTGAGTAATTTAATTTTGAAACATATATATAAAAAATGAAACTTCTGCATCTTTAAATTGGTTTTATGAAAAACTGAACTGAATTAACAATGCATTAAATTGTTGCTCTGTTAGTTGAAGACCATGAAAGCCTACACATCTCCTGAACAAGGACGAAGAGTCCCATTTGACTGTGGTAGACTGCATGCTTTCTTAGCCAGTGTATTTCACACGCATGCAAAGATCATTAGCATCTCAAAACGACGATCTGAAAAACTAAAAAAATATATGCATTGGTTTACTACGAGTAAATTCTACAATCAGGAAAACCACAACATTGCGTTAGATAAGATTAAACAAATGCTTCCATGACAAAGATCAGCCCTTCAAAATAAAGCCAAATAAGTGATATTCCCCGGGTTTCTCAATTAGAAAATAATGCTCTAGTACAAGATTTTTCTGAGGAGAAAATTAAACATGCGATTTTTAAAATGGAACATAATAAAGCTCCGGGTCTGAATGAATTTCCAGCTGAGTTTTATCAGGTTTTCTGGAATGTTATTAAGCCTGATTTGATTGATTTATTTAATGATTTTCATAGTGGTAATTTACCTCTTTACTCTCTTAACTTTGTTACTATTATTTTACTGCCCAAGTGTAAAGAGGCTTTGAAAATTCAACAGTATAGGCATATTTGTTTACTTAATGTCAGTTTCAAAAATTTTACTAAAGTTGCTACAAATAGAATTTCTGGAGTGGCTCAAAAGGTTATTAGTCCCACACAGACGGCTTTTGTACCTGGGAGAAATATTATGGAGGGTGTTATTATTCTTCATGAAACGATACATGAATTGCACCAAAAAAAAAAAGAGTGGTGTACTCTTTAAGATTGATTTTGAGAAAGCCTATGACAAAGTAAAATGGTCTTTTGTTCAACCAACTTTGAGAATAAAGGGTTTCTCAATAAAATGGTGTGATTCGATTGCGTCTTTTATCCAAGGTGGACATGTTGGCATTAAAGTGAATGACCAAGTGGGATCAAATTTCCAAATATATAAGGGTTTAAGGCAAGGGGACCCGTTATCTCCAATTCTTTTTAATATAGTTGTTGATATGCTACCTATGCTACCCGTTATCAAATTTCTGGAGTGGTCCAACATCTGGTCGATGATGGTTTATCTATCTTACAATATGCTGATGATACTATCAATTTTTTTAGAGCATGATTTACAAAAAGCTAAAATAATGAAATTGATCTTAACTGCTTTTGAAAAATTATCTGGCCTGAAGATAAATTTTCACAAGAGTAAATTATTTTGCTTTGGCCAAGCAGAGGAATGTCATGAGCAATATTCAAATTTTTTTGGTTGCAAACTAGGAGATTTTCCTGTTAGATATCTTGGCATCCCTATGCATTTTAAAAAGCTTACTAATAAAGATTGGTTAACAATTACCCCGCAAAAAAATATTGGTTAACAATTGAACAAAGAATTGAGAAAAAAAACTTAGTAGTTGGAACGGAAAGCATATGTCTGTAGGTGGGAGATTGGTTTTGATTAACTCTGTGTTATCAAGCTTAGTTATGTTTATGATTTTATTTTTTAAGATTCCTAAGGGGGTTCTTCGAAAAATAGATTATTATAGATCCTGTTTCTTTTGGCAAGATGATGAAAGATTGACAAGATGGGATATTATTTGCCAGCCTAAAGATCAAGGGGGACTTGGTGTTCATAATTTAGAAATCCAAAACCAGTGTTTACTAAGTAAGTGGTTGTTTAAATTAATAAATGAACAAAGCGTGTGGCAGGATCTTTTGAAAAGAAAATATCTTGGTACTAAATCTATAACTCAAGTTGAGAGGAAACAAGGGGATTCCTATTTTTGGTCAGGATTGATGAAAGTTAAAAATTATTTTCTAAATATGGGTTCCTGGTTTATTAACAATGGAGAACAAGTTAGATTCTGGGAGGATAAGTGGTTAGGTAATTCATCTTTAAAGGATAAATACCCATCATTATATTCCATAGTTTGAAGGAAAAACTCCTCAGTTGCAAGTTTTATGAGCATTGTTCCACTTAATGTCTCTTTTACAAGAGCATTAGTGGGTCAGAACTTGACTAGATGTCACAATTTGTGTGCTTCAATTGTGCATGTTAACTTAATAAAGGAGGATGATATATTTAGATGGAATCTTCATCAAAGTGGCAAATTTTCAGTTCGATCTATGTATTTGGCTCTAATTAATAATGGGTATATCGAGAGAAATAAGTTTATTTGGAAACTTACGATGCCGCTTAAGATTAAGATTTTTATGTGGTATCTCCTTTAAGGGGATTGTTTTACCAAAAGATAATTTGGCTACGAGGAATTGGCATGGTAGTTTGAGATGTTGTTTTTGTATGAAAAATGAATCGATTTACCATCTTTTCCTGGATTGCCATTTTGCCAGATTTCTTTCGAGATCTATACAATTCGCGTTTGGATTATATCCTCCACATAGTATATCTCATATGTTTGGGAATTGGCTTGTGGGTCTTAATAAAAAGATGGCAAAATTTGCTACAGGACACCCGAAAATCGTGTAATTGGATGTGAGACACCGCAAAATCTTGGCTTTGCCTACGGACACTACGAAAGTTGTGAAATTGGCTGTGAGACACCGAAGACAATATTTCATAATTTCCGAGACAAAAAAAAAGGTCGGATAATTTTCTAAAAGACCAATCTACCCCTGCGCAATTTGGCATGCCACGGCATGCAGGCATGGCGTGTGCGCGCCGCACACAGACGCGAATAGGGCCGTGCCTAGCGCGTTCCTGACGGGATCAAGCGAGCAGGACATTCCGCATATAGAGAAAATCTCTCGCTCGTCTTCTCCGCCTGCGCCATTACTGCCTTTGGCTGCTTCTTCCTCCTCGATCCTGCACGGAGACGATGCACCTGCTGTTATAATCCACTCAGATGCTAATTGATCTATGGCACCAGGAAATATTTGTCACCAAAGGACAACTTAATTAGTTGATTAACTGACGGCTGTGCAGAGAACGTGTCCTATAGCAAATTTTGCCTAAAAAGATCAAGGAACTTATTCTTGTTCGAGATTCCGCTGTATGTTGAGCTCTCTGGCTTAGTAGAAATAAAATTGTTTTCGATAGATCACCTTCAAAATCTTATTTGCAGGTTCTTTTCAGGGCAACATATTGGCTCCGGGAATGGGCTCAACTGCAAAGGCATGATGATCATATCAAGATAATAAAAGATGCGTGTCCTAAAAGTCGACGATCATGCAGCTCTTTGCCAACTTCGGGTGGAGATTCTCCAATAGAATTCAGTAGTTGTGGGGTCTTTACCTTGCTTGGTGTTTATTAGTTTGCTTTTACTTTTGATTTTCTTACTTTTACTACATACTCACTGTGTGAGTTTGCTTTTGTGTGAACTTTATAATAATTGGTTGTAGCTCTTGAGCAAAGGCCGGAATGCTTCATTCCATTATCTAAAAAAAATATCAGCCCTTCAATTCATTAGCACAGCCGCACAGGATGTCAGCAAATGATCTACAGAATTACAAGTTAAACCCAACAACCACTCAAGATACACTAGGTGACATGAAGCAATTGTGCACGCTAGATATTTTGGACCAAATTTATGTTAAAAAAGAACCTGACTATCCTGGTTGACCATGGACCAAAGATAGAATGTAATGCTACATTCAAAGTTCAATATTCACATAGTTCAGTCCAAACTTAAATTAAATAAGGGCACATCCCCAATAATAAAGCTTTAGACTAGTTTGCAAAACAGAATTCTCTAGTTAAAATTCAACATGGAGAGCATGTTCTGATCTGCAGAAAGAAGAAACCAACTCCAAGGCCTAATAAGCAGCCAGCCTTTCATCATTGCGGCCAGGATCACAGAAGATGCTTCTGAGTAATCAATTAATTAGGACAGCAGAGGAAACATCATAGGTAAAGAAAAGAAAATAAATCTGAAAGCAATAGGTCATACTTTGTTTGACTTCTCTTTCAGATTAGGTGTTCTGAACCAAGTGGTAGACGATTAAGCGGCTCAAAGACTTGCACCTCGTAGCCGATCAGGATTCACAAACAAGATTCAAAAGAAAAATGTGCTTCCGTGAAAGTTAGCACCTGTACAAGTGTGGTTCCATGTTCATTTGTATGTGCAAAACTAATTATGTTTTATCAAAGCATATACAGTGCAGCCATTGAAAATGCAAAGGGCAATCCCCAACCATGATACTGTACAAATTAATCTATAACATGAGATAAATGTATTTCTAATCAGAGTTGTTCCAACAAAAACGAAGAGAAATCCATGACTTGTAGCTAAATGGACTACATGATGGACGCACTAACAGCAATGGTGTGAACAGAAAGCAGTCAAAACGCAGAGTTGTTTATTTGCAACTAGAAAGGTTTTCTGCTGGATTATTTGAGGGGTTGAAATAAGTAAAAAAACATTGTAGATGCAGACTTGATCTCTGTAAAGAAAATGGATGTCAAATGGTGTTTTCATCTTACATTAATTGTGGGCAAGTTTTTATTCAACTTTGTTTTATCCCCCCATCTGACCAGCTTGGATCGTTGTGGTTAAAATATATACCACGAGTTAATAGGCAAGATTAACCATATGGAAGAAAGAAACAACCACACACGAACATCACAGTGCTTTCATGTCATACGCCATATTCACATATCAGCCACGGATTCAGTAATGAACAGAAATATCAGCCATGGGTTCAGTAAAGAACAGAATAGATGAAGGAAGCAAGGAGATCAAGGAAGTGGAGCCGTACTGACCATCTTGGGGGTGAGGGAGGGGGAACCGTTGAGGTCGACGTGAACGCCGAACGCGGCAGCCATGTCGGAGCACGTTCAGGTGCTGCGCTTAAGGGTATCCATAGGCGCCGCAGAGCTCCTGAGGATACAGCCCCGGCGGCAGCGGCGGGGGAACACACAGGCGGCGTGCCCGGGGGCATGGCTAGCGCGCGCGCACGCGGGCCTCCGCCTCCTCAATAGCGTTAAAACCAATCGGGTCACTAATCCCGACAATTAGCGTTAATCATGGTGATTAGTGAAAATGCTACGGTAATTTCGCAATAAAAAAAGAAAACAATTGATTTTGAAACTTTTCAAAATACGGTTTGAAAGTTTTTCGAAATATTGATTTGAAAGTTTTCAAATCCGAGTTACAAGTTTTTGTATTTTGAGTTCAAAGTTTTTGTATTTTGAGTTGAAAGTTTTCCAATTCGAGTTGAAAGTTTTCAAATCTCAGTTGAAAGTTTCAAATTTCAGTTGAAAGTTTTTAAAATTTAAGATGAAAAGTTGAAAGTTTTCAAAATTTCACTTCGAAAATTTCAAATTTTGAGTTGAAAGTTTTCAAATTTTGAGTTGAAAATTTTCAAATCTGAGTTGAATGTTTCAAATTTCATTTCAAAGTTTTTGAAAGTTGAGTTGAAAAAAGGAAAAAAACCGTGGCTGTAAAAAAAAGGAAAAAAAAAGAAAGAAACACATGTGGGCTTTTGGTAGTGTACATGGGCTTCCGTGGCCTTTTGGCGCCGCGTACACGCCAATTAGCATTCTCGGGAGCCAAGAGCCCAGGAAGGAGAAGGATTTGGAGCTGCCGCGCTAGGAGCCTGGGGGGTTGTTGGTAAGGAAGAAGATTTGGGTATTTGTGGGGAGGATTTGGCGCCTAGTGTCTGGTGAGGTCGAGATTTGGCGCCATAACCGGAGATTTGGCGCAAGATATTTGGCGCCTTGAGAAAATATTAGGTTTTAAGTCAAAAGGATAAAAGCTTGGTGCTTCGGCATGAGATATTTGGCGCCTTAGAAAAGATTTTGTTTTAAGTCAAAAGGAGAAAAGATTGTCGCTTCGTTTTCCAGAATAGATAGAAGCTGGAAAATAAATAAGTGGATCGCATTTTTAGGATTGTAAAATAAAGGTTTAGTAACTACTAAAAACAATTTTTCATTGCGCCACCCTATAATTTTCGTTGTCGGTTGTACGTGAAAATCACCAACAAAAACGTAAGGATGGATGGGGGGGCTACGGACTGTCAGCGAAAACTGATTTTCGATGGCGACCACGCTAAGAGATTCGCTATAAAAAAACTCTATTTTTCGAGGCGGACCTCGTAAGTGTCCACTAGCGTTTTCACTGGCTATACGTAAAGAGGACCACTGCAAAAAAAAATTAAGGCGAATAAAATCCACTGCATGCCCCAATCGCCTCCCTCAGTCTCTCCGCCACTCTCCCTTCTCCCTCGCATCTCTCCTTTTCCCTCCCTTCTCTACCGCCGCCACCTGCCGTCGCCACCCCACTGCCGCCTCATCGGCCAACAGGGAGGGCCTCGGGAGCGGATGCGGCTGCGGCAGGCCTTGGGAGGGCGGATCCGCCACTGCCATGCCTCGGGAGCGGCCCGGGAAAGAGGACGGCGGCGGCTCTATGCGTCAGCGGCGCAGGAGAGGGGGCGGCGGGGAGCAGATCCAATGCCTCCTACTCCCTCTCCACCGGTGGTGGCAGCAAAGAAGAGGGATGGTGGCTTTGCGCAGGCTACGACGGTGCTCGGGAGGATGGGGGTGCTCGGGAGAGGCGGATCCAGCGTCGACAGGCCTCGGGAGGGCGGATCCGACGCCGCCATGCCTCGGGAGCGACGCGGGGAATAGGGTGGCGGTGGCAGCGGCGGCTCTACGCGTCAGTGACGCAGGGGAGGGGGCGGCGGGGAGCAGATCCGATGCCTCCTCCTCCCTCTCCACCGGTGGTGGCAGCAAAGAAGAGGGATGGCAGCTTTGCGCAGGCGACGACAGTGCTCGGGATGACGGGGGTGCTCAGGAGAGGCGAATCCGGCATGGACGGGCCTCGGGAGGGTGGATCTAGCGCCGGCAGGCCTCGAAAGGGCGGATCAGCCACCTTCAGCCCTTGGCAGCGGCGCGAGGAAGTGGGCAGCGGCAGGGGCGGCTCTCGGCATCAGCGGCGCGGGGGAGAGGATGACCTTGGGGGAACCATACTGGTATGGGGGTGGATAGACATACCAATTATTATAGATTGTGTTTCAATGCTAGTGTTATCAAAGACACAATGTGGTTATCTAAGACATGGAGTAGTCAAAGTGGGAGCCCTTCTATAAGTTCGGGCGGTGCTAGTTACATATGAGGATGGGACTCGGGCCCCTCGAGAGCGCAAGAAACAAGCAAACGAACAAAGTCACAATGTCGCTGTCCAACAAATAGAGTTGTCGATATGGGACCCCTTCTATGAGTTTGGTTGGGGAGCTAGTCACATGTGCGGAGGGGACTCGGGCCCCTCAAGAGCGCAAGAAACAGACAAACGAACAAAGTCGATATACAGGTTTGGACCACCCGGAGGTATAACACCCTACTCATAGTACAAGCTTATCGACTACTCAGAATACACGTGGGCGACGAGCCGGATGAGGGGGCACATGGTATTTTCCTGGTGTGCGTCGTCAGCTCTAGGACATCGATTTGTGGTTCACAACAGTATTGTTCAATCGGCAGGCGGCGGGTGGCGTCTCTCATCGATGGATGGAAAGGGGACACTGGTGAGCGGCGGAGCTGCGGAGGCGGCTTAGGGTGGCGAGTGGTGAGTGGCGGAGGCTTCCCTCGTCGCCGATGAGATTAAGTGGGCAGCGCCGTCGATCGCTCAGGATCCTGCCATTCCTTGTCGCTCTCCACCTCCAATTCACTGCTTGCGGAGCCTAGCCCGCCTCTGCATCGCCAGCCGCGCGGCCATGGAGGAGGCTGTGGAGGAACCGCCTCCGCTACTTGTTGCCCCCAACCGCATGCCCCCCACTGCTCGCTGCTCCTAGCTACTCATCTCCTCTACCCCGTCGCTCACCGCTCGCGCTCCCTGCCAATTTGGAAGAGAAGAGAGAGGGAGAAGAGAGAGGTGTTAGGGAGAGAATATGACATGTAGGTCGCACCGTTTTTAATAAAAATGCTGAATGGACTATCACGTAGCATCAAAACCACTACGGATTGAGTTAGGAGGGTAATTTGTCCGTTATTAATACTTGAGGGTGAAAGATATTTGGTTTTCGGGTCTAAGAGGTAATTCATACTCAGCCAATAGTTCAGAAGAGTAATTCGGACCTTTTCGTTTTTATTATAATCTTATTGCTTGGAATAATCTTACTAGTACTAATATATAATTATAGTAACAGTTGCCCCTCAAAGTCATTAAGAAAATCAAACGTTTATTTTTTTTCGATAGTAGTAGTACACATGTGGTGTTTTTTTTCATGTAAGTAGTGTCAAACATTTTTGCGGGTTTGTAGAAAATTTTGTGGCACCTACCGTAAAATATTCCCTCCAAATACCCCCAAATTAAAGACCTCATAAATCAAACCAGTCGTCGGTCTTCTAGATAAGATTGGAATATCTTCTCAACTTTTCCCCTCCCACTTCCCACGGGACTTCTCGCCTCCTGCCCGAGGTCTCCCTATCCATGACCATGCTGCCGCCGCACCGGTGAGAAGCAGGCAAGCAACCACCGTTCTTCCTCCTCATCCTTCTGATTTCATTGCATTTTCCCCTTCCGAATCTCTTGATGCCAGTGTATTTTCTTTATGAATTTACTGAGGGTTCACAAATTTATTATAGTTGGGCATCCATATCAGTGAGTTAAAAAGGCGTGCTCGCATGTGTGTTAGTGTAGTTTGTATGCATCTTCCAATGTAATTGAGAAAAGAAAACTCTAACTCATGCAACCCATTGGTTGGCAACTCTAATGACACTCGAATTGTCATGACCATATAAGTTGGTCACTCTGGTGTGAAATATGGAATTCTATCTATAAATAATAATTAACAAAGTGTAACTTACACGAACTCTTCTTTCACTCTACTATATAATGCGCTATAATATAGATATAAATTTGGAATCAATAAATATGGAGTTATACCTATGTTGGATTCTCACAACCAACTTATTCGGCAGAAAAAAATCCACAATATCAATAGTAATAGCCCGTGCATCGCATGGGTTGGCGGCTAGTGCAAGTAATGTTCTACTCTTTTCCATACCCTAAGCTCCACATAAACCTTATTAGATGGTAGGAAAAGAAAAGGCACAATCATATACCTTTGCGAGGAATCATACATCTTGAGTGATCAATAAAATCAACTGAGGAGCAAAACTAAGTTATAGTTTTGTGTTACTTGAAAAACCCCAAGCTATTCGTCATGAAAAGAGGGTGACTTGAGTCAAAGATTGTTCCATTTCTCAATTGCACAAGTTCGCATGGTAGACACTACAAAGACCAATAAGTACTGGTATGACTTTGAATAATTTGTTTGCATGATTATTAGTAAGGAAGTCATAACCTTATTGTGGAGTCCATAGCCTTCACTCGGGACAAGCAAAGGTTAATTGTGCGTGTGTTGTTGACGGTCCTTAAATCATAATATATGACCGTCAATACCTACATAATACATAGATAATAAAGCATACGACATAGTGGTAGCATTTAATTCTAATATATTCCACGAGTGTTGGTGTATATTTGGGTGCATGTAATAAACTACCAAAGTTGGGAGGAAATCCAGACTAAAGTGAAGAAGAATTACATCCATATAAGAGTTGGGCTCCTAACCTCATCGAAACACCAGAACTTGGGCCCAACTACCAAAGAAGTGCATAAGGGAGAGCGCAGAGGAGGCCCAGACCAAGTCTGGGGATAAGATCGGCCAGCCAGGGTTCAGCCGAACCCTGATCGTGTCCGTTGATTCTCTCTTTTCACATGGATGCTCCGAATGATGCCTCAATGACGATTGGAGGGCAATTCAGACATTTCCCATTGCCCAACCGTCATTACCTGCCTATAAATAGACCCCCTCTCCCTCACTTCACTACACACAACTTTGAACTGAATTATAAGAGGCTCTATTGTATCTTTTGTAAATTAGAAAATAGGTAGCGAATGTGGGGAAGCTCTGGAGGAGTGCCCAGAAGTTTGACGGTCTCCGACAACTAGGAGAAACTTTGGAGGAGTACCGGAGCTATCGGTACACACTGTTAAGGGTTCGGAGAAACTTCTTCTACAAAATAAGCATTCGGGATCCTTTCTTATGTTATTTAATTACTTAGTCTAAGTGAGATATATTTCCATCTGTGCGGGTTCATTGTTTAGTATTCGTACTAAATGCTCTAGTACTAGGACTCTAGATAAAGAAGGAAGTTCCTGCGCAATTATTAGAGTAGTAATTAATAACTTAGGCGTGATGTCTAGGTTAGAGATTACCTTTGTTTGTCGTGTATCCCACGGATTTATCAGAGGTAGATGGTAGGTGGTGACAACTAGCCCTGAACCCCATCCTAGTAATCATCCACGCTGGCAGACCAACAGGGGTCGGTGCCCGAAGTAATAGATATGAAATGACCTTTAACTTAAATTAGATAATTAAAAACACATAGAAAGTTCACTCTAGCCTAGCTAGCCTACCAATAGTTGTTGTCCTTGGATAGTCTTAGCCTCAGGTACACTACACTCGTTCCCTAAGTTAGATATCCTTTTTGGTCACCCGAAGGTGAAGTGCTACAACAGTATTCCGTGCGCTCGCGGATTTATCTGTGGTCGTAAGAAATACTAACAGTTGTCGATGTCCTTATTTCTCCACCAGGCTGCATCGTCAAAAACTGAATCAATTGCTCTGGAGGAATAATATTGGAAATTTGAACCCCTGAAACCGGCACTTGATTGGTTGTTGTCGAAGGTACTGTTGTTCTTGGAGCCGATGCAGGGTTGACTTGAGGTTGGCCACTTCCCAAATTGGTCTTGACGTCTCTATATTGTGGGAAACATTGTTTTGGAGATAAGTTGGCCCTGTAATTTTATGCTCAACAGTTAATCCATCAACCACAGACTTGATCATATTAGTCAGTGTATTGACCATCACACCAGATTGATTGATTAAAGCATGGTGCACGGCTGAGTCAATAAGATCTTGTAGTGTCAGCAACTCTTCAGTACCATTATCATCTAGTTTTGGCTCATCTTTAGCACCAGATAAGCCTTCTCCCTCTTGCTTCGGCATCTGAAACTTAGTCTTCTATACTACAGTGCCTTGCCGAGTCACAGTGAAAGAATTAAGGTACACCTCCTTCAGCTACTGCATGGTTTGCTCCATCTCTGCCTCCTGCTCATCAGAAAGATCTTCAATCTTGACGGGGATGACATTGCCGCCATCAAGCTAAGTTAGCGACATGATGAATCAAAGCCTTTGTCCCACTGGGCGTGCCAAAAGCGTGTTCCTAGAAAAACACGACGACCTTGGAGATCTGCTTAACTCCACTTCAAGTCAAAGGGTTGCCTAGTGCTCTCTTACGGCGTGCCAGCTGATTTGATCCTACAACCAACAAGAAACATGAAAACATAGTTAGCCGATCGGCCGATAGGACGTTGACGTATTGATAGAGGGCTTAGCCGATACAACATGATCATATCGGCCATAGATTGATAAGTGAAATCAAGTAAAACCCTAAAAACACCATATCGGCTGTGATATCGTCTATTGGAGTTGAAACAGATTTTGGCCGATATCATAGAAATAACCGATAGAGCAATGTTTAGGGCGAGAAAAGATAACGTGCTAGCTAGTACTTTGGCACAAACTTATATAGACAGATTGATCTATAGAAACATGTCAAATAATAATCAAGCATGAAAGCACATAGATCTAGCCGATATTGATTAAAACTTGATATGTTTATATAAAACGATCCATGTATATAAGTGGCGCATATACATGAAACATATAAAGAAGCATGCATATTAGGTAAGATCCGCTGAAACTCCAGCACTATCCTTATTATGATTAATTGCAGGCTAGTTTCTAGGGTTCAAAGCAGGACTAGGGATGATGTATCGCAAAGTGTGTAAAGAAACCAAGAGTCTAGACAATCAAGCAATTAAACACTTTTCAGGATGGTAGATGCCTTAGCTAATCTAATCTAGTAAGGCGATTTAACCGATACTGGCATTAACCCTAAAGTGAGTAGCAGCCGATCGAGCTAAATCGAAGTACTAAGACTAGATTAGCTAAGACATATGATAGAAATGACTAATAATAACAAGATTAACATGTCTAAAGTGACACATTAGCCCTGATAGCACGAGCCATCGACACGGGTTACCTCTCGCGAAGAACTCGCCGAAAGCGAAGAAAAATAAAAGGGTGGCGATGCGCCGAAATTGTATTGGATTGTTTGCTGTATTACAGAGCTACGGGATTCATATCTATACCCCGCGTACAAAATTGAGTCTATTATAGACACGACTCAAACCTTTCTAAAGATGAAATACAAACAAGACCATATATGGCGGTCTCTTGCAAAATCTAAAACAAACAAACTTAATATCCTAATTAATAGATACAATTGCCTAAATTAAGCTTTATCTCTAATTGGCAATGACGGTTATTCCAATCTAGGCCCATGCCGAGCCCAAATCACCTCGTATCGGCTTTATCGGTTACTTTGCCTTATCGGCTGGATCAACCTTAACTTTGTTTCTAGCCGATACGGTATCTAGCCGATGCGCGGTCTGACTCCAAATTCAACTCAATTCAATACCAAATCCGCTTCGATCTCGCTCCTTCTTCTCCGAATCTGATGGAAAATTCCGTTGTTAACAGTAGCGAAGCTGTGGGCTGTCGACTGCCAGCCGAGTTGTCCGGAATCGTCGCCGCTATCATGGTGTTCATTTTGTGGAGAGTGGGAGTGATGTGATACGGGGCAGTAGGGATGAGTGTGTCGAGGAGAGTAATGGCTTTGACTGCATTCTGTTGCTGGGTAAGGAACACGTTGGTGTCATCAATGACGGTCTGGGCAATGAGTTGCCAAACACGTCGTCCTGAATTAATCAGATCTCTTTATCTCCGGTCTTCATCTTCCTTCAATCTGCACTTTTCTTTCTCCTTCTGTCTGCACTCTTGCTCTTGGCGTTCCCGCTCCAATCAAGTCGCTCCTGCTCTTGGCGCTTGCGCTCCAGTCAGACTCGTTTTTCCTCGGCAGGTGTCCGTCCCGCTATTCAGGTGTCTCTTGGTCAGCCATAAAGACGAGGTAGAAGAGTGGGGTGTAGTCGTCATCGAAGTCGTTGTAGTCTTCATAGTCTTCAGTAACCATCATACATGTCGAAGTTGTCGAAGTCATATTCATCGTCGAAGTCACCATAGTCGATGATCACGGTGTTGGTGTAGGAGCTAGCGCTAGTAGAGCTGAGGTACTCATCAATATCCGTAGATGAGCACGATCCGAGTGGCTGAAGAATAACGCTGAACTCACTGAAGCCTGATTCAATCTAAACCGAAGCCCGACTAGATCGACACCTACGGGGGGAAGGCGATCTTGATCCGAATATCGTTGCAAGGTTGTCTGGAAGTCGCATGCTGATTGGAGGGAAGATTGGTGAACCAGAGTTTGATGAGAATCTTGACGAAGGTGAAGAAATCTCGGGAATCTCGTCCGAGCGGTTTGAAGCCAACTCGGGGGAAACAATCTTGGAGTAGATCTTAGCCGAGTTCGGTAACCCGAACGGAGCCGAGCCGCCATCCCTTCCCGGCTAGTTTGAATCCGAATCGAGAAGAGACATCTTGCCGAAGCTAATCTGTGATGAAGTTGAGGCTGCCAAAGCGGAACGTCTGCCCTAGAGGGAAGACGAAATCATCAATGCCTGATGCAGATCCCATCACACTAGTCTGTGAAAAACTTGATGCTTCCCCTACCTGGCTCGCCAACTGTTGAAACTAGATTACGACAAAACTAAACGAGGGTTGCAAACAAGCAGGAAAAGTGAACGGGTTAGGTGACAAATGATTTATACATGTTCAGACCTTCTTAATGAGAAGTAATACCCTACTCCTGTCCAGGGTTGTAATCCGCCAATTATTTTATTGATCTGTAAATCTTGGGTGAAGTTATACCCCGAGAGGTGCCCTAGCCCCTCCTTATATAGTCGGAAGAGCTAGGATTACAATACAAGATTCTATCCCTTACGGTCTAGAGTCCTAAATCTACTTTACAATAGTAACCGACTAAAACTACGGGATATTTCTTGATAGACAAGTAAACATAATACTCCTTGTCCTATGAATATTCATTAACATAAGTCATCATGTGTAACTAGTCGGATAACCTAGTCTTGTGGGTATATGGTACCCATAAGCTCCACATCACTGGCGGTCCTTAACCCTCCACCCCTCGTTACAATTTTGCAAGCAGAGCGCGCAAAGGGCCACCAGCACAAAAAAAAATAGGGTGCCGCCATGAAAAACCCTTTTTCTACTGGTGTCTATTCGGGTTGTATCTTTTGTCTCGATCTATTTTGCCCACCCCTATACACTCATTAATTTCTTACACTCATACATGCATACAATCAGATATCACATGAGATTATTCAGACATGATTGCATTACAAATTGATTGGTGCCTAAAAAGCAAGAAATTATCCAGTCATGGTTCTATTACAATGTATTATGGCCTAATTGACAACAGCCTCTGGACTGTTTAGCAATTCCTGAACTTTATGTTATCTTTTAGAGAATTGAAACATGCAGTGTTGGCATCGACAGTTTGAATGGATAGGCTAAATTCCTAGCTCTCACTACACCATGACATAGTGTCTACAGCAGTGTATCGGCCCTAGAAAGTTGTTTTTGTGGCAGGAAAAAGCGGGGACATATCCGGTGAAAACCATCAAATAAGTGAAAACCCGTGAAAACCACATCTAAAAGTTTTGTAAATTCATGAAAAAATTACTAGAGATAGGTATAGGCATGAAATACATTCATACGAAATCTCATGTTCAAACTCAACTTCATTTGAGAGAAACAAAAAAAACAAATTTCGGGTGAATAGTGTTAGTCTTTTTTGTTTCTCTCAAATGAAGTTGAGTTTGAACATGAGATTTGGTATGAATGTATTTCATGCCTATACCTATCTCTAGTAATTTTTTCATGAATTTACAAAACTTTTAGATGCGGTTTTCACGGGTTTTCACTTATTTGATGGTTTTCACTGGATATTCCCCCGGAAAAAGCATTCCCGGCACTAGCTAACTGCCCTACAAAGTCCTGTCGGGAATGCCCTTTGCCGGCAGGTACCAAATCCTCAGCAGTTAACTGCCGTAGATGCAACTTTAGCTTCCCCGGCATATGTTCAAACTACCGGCAGTTAAATGCCCTAGATGCTTCAAACACCCTCAGCACATCATTCAAGCATCACTGGCAGTTATAGGTTTTGCTGGCACCAAATCAATTGTATGGTTTGTAAAATAGAACAAAAATTTCAGATTGCACAGGCATTAATTCACCATGCATTCAATAATTCAGGCTGCACAGATTGCACAGATTGCAAAAATTTCAGATTGCACAGATACATCAACACACTGCAGAAAATATTGCACTGTAGGGTTCCATACCACAGTTTCAGAAATAACAAATTCATGAGTAACAATTATGTTGCATCTAGGAGCAATATATACATGCCTCTGCATAGAGCATATCCATACAAGAGTACAAATAATTCTTAGCATTCATTAACTGTAAGTGACATCTCTTCCAAATAATATAAATACAGAGATAACTTCAATGGACAAGTGATATCTTTATTAGGTCTGTTTCTGGGACAAGTGATATCTTTAGCAGGTCTTCATTCAAAAATAATTTCAGCAAAAAATCTTCAATGGACAATTTCAGGGACAAGTTACACCTTTAGCAGAACAATTTCAGTAGCCCTTCCGGTTATGACCTAAAAATAATGGTTTGGAATCTGTGAGCAATCTTGCATGTAGAATAAAGAGAACCATCTATCATAATATAAATGCATTCTTGATCACAAACTGACAAGACACCATGCAAACTGGCCAAGATCAAAGAAACAAAATAGCTATATATGCAATCAATGTATATTATTGAGGGTGCTTGATCATGTAGTACCAATAGGGAACACTTCAGACTGTCCAGGTTAACAGTCTATCGAACAGACAATATAATATCACAAGGATAGTGTGAGATGGGAAATCACAAGCATACTGTATAAGTTCTTTGACCCCTTGTGTGTATTCAGATGTGTGCCTATAGTTTTTTTATGAAAGTTTAGAGAAAGATGAATGAATGAAAAAAAACCATTACGCCACATTAATTATCAGGTAGAATTGTACCAAGGAAGGTCCATCCATCTCTTATCTATAGCTAACAATCAAATTTCACAGGTCACCTAAATTATTATGTGTTTCAATCGTGTTTTCTACGCGTCGAGTACAAACCATTGTGCTCATGGGAAAAAGAATAAAAAGACTTTGCACAAGGAAAACTTAACACATAGATATAACATTTCGGACTTTTAGCACAGTACTGATGGTATGCTGGATGATGCTAACCTATTGTGTTTTTTATATCTCCTGCTGGGTAGATGGTCAACAACGTAGGTTGATTGTAGAAAAATCGATAGTGGACCACTAAACTGCACCATAAAGCCAAATAGTTCACATTTAGAAATAGATTATAATGCTGACTTAAAATTAAATGCTTGCGTTAATAATTTCAAGAAGCTCCCAGGATATCAATCTAGGTACAGAGTACTTGAACATTTAAGTGGTTGCCCATTTCCAGATCAACATAACATTTAACGAAATCCTTACGTATAGGAGTACAACAGGTTACCGTACTTACATGAATGACTATATTGAAACAAATCAACTTCCTATAAAAAAAACTATATTCATCCATGAGCATAGCTTATAAGCAAACGAAATTGATCGATGAAGACAACTAAATTACCAACATGCTATATGCAGGGCAGAGATATAACAAAACAATTTGTAGCTTGTATATAAGGTGCATTATACTTATATGTAGACATACAAGACAGAGGGTTCCTCATGTGTGTAACTTTGGCTAACACAAGTATTTAGTCCTAACGCTTTAGGAGTCATTGCTACCATGATACACATATTCAGGGAGTGAAGACGAAATCTCCACATTCTAATTAAAGGTATCAGAATTCAGGTGAAAACTACAAGAACATAGATAGCTCTGAAAAAATTCAGGTGAAATCTTTGTACTACTGTATCTCTGAATTATTTTCATGTATGTAGCTACATATTCAGAGTTACAAGCTGCCAAAGAGCATCCCATGGTTCACTGTTTCGGATCAAGACATGTGCTAAAATTAGTGAGCTGGTAGCCCAATCTGGCCGATGCAGCATACTTACTTGCAGACTAATTCAGGTGAATCACAGGCTAACCAGGCCTATCGGCCAACAAGTATATGTCAGGTAAAAAACATGCAGTGCTAAGGGAAAACTGTTCATTAGCTCAAACAACACCATGGTTACCTTGTTGATCTAAGATTCATGGTTACCTCCCTTGTCATTCTCCCAATTCTAACACCCGAAACAAATTCTGGTTGCAATCGGTGTAAAATTCGTTAAAGTACAGAACAAATGCTGGTCAATTAGTTACCCTCGACTTTTAAGCAACTAATGGCTACAAGTTCCCCTCCAAATCCATCACGAAAGCACCTATATGCAGACAAATTGAGTAAATCACAAGGCAAGGTTGTAAAAAGAAAAACACAGATAACCAAGAGATTCGATTTTTACCTGAATAAGGGGACTTCCTTAATGTCAGAAGAGGAGGTGGAGGCAGGCACCGGAGGTGGAGGCGATGGGGAGTCGGCGGAGGAGATGGGAAGGCATTGGGTCGAGTCGGAGGTGGGGAGGAGGGGATGGTTTGGGTGGGCGGCCGGCTGGTGGAGGTGCGGCGACCGATTTGGGTGGACGGCGGCGTGCGGTGGTGTGGGTGAGACCGAGGGGGCTGCGCGCGGTGGGAGAGGAGGAGGAGGCGGCGCGTGGTGGATTTGGCGGAGGAGGCGGCGGTGCGTGCGGTGGATGGTGAGAGAGGCGCGTGCGGTGGAAGGGGGCACGAGGTGGCGGCGCCTAGGTTTTTTTTTTGGCGTCAATTTTTTTTTGGCTGGATTTTTTTTTGTCGTGGAAAAAATTTGCCACCCGAGCTCTCACCTCACTCTATCTTAACCATGGAAATTTGTTTTCCCGGTAACAAAATTCCCGGCAGATTATGTGTTGTCTTAAATTATCTATGGCATATCAATTGACCTGTTATATTAGTTCATTGTCGGCACTTAATTTGCTGCCCTATTTTTTTAATTCCCGGCAAATGAGATGATGTCTAAGATTATTTCCGGCACTTGATGTATTCCTGGCAAATAGTTCGCCACTAACTTCATTTTATTGCCAGCAGTTAAGTGCCATGAATACTAGGTGTAGTGTCTGCTGCTCTAGAATTGAATCAATTGTACTCTATGGCTGCGTTCTTTTCAGGCTAGTCGTCCTCGTTTTCCGTTAGCACGCTTTTCAAACTACTAAACGGTGCATTTTTCTGTAAAAAGTTTCTATACGAAAGTTACTTAAAAAAATCATATTAGTCCATTTTTTTTAAAAAGAATAGCAGATACTTAATTAATCATGTGCTAATGGATCGCTCCGTTTTCCGTAATCACTGTTGAGAAGAAGAAAGAACGCAGTATATGATATCAGTAGGGGTTGGGTGTAGTTACCCAGCATCGATCACCAGCAGGGCAACAAGTAACAACAGCCGATGAGTGGCCAACCTCTCTTTTGATCTGCTGCGCCGATATGATGTGTTTGGTACTTTTTCAGCTCTAGATATACCGAAAGATGACAGTGCTTATTCAAGCTTTTAAACCCACCCTCATATGCAACCAAGGTTCCGTGACTAATGACAGGCTCCAAGATTTTTGTGATAACTAGGTTACCACCCCCAAGAACACCCATATTAAATGATGAAAAATAATAATTATAAAATGTAAATAGAACAAATGACATCGTTTTAAGCGAACGACACACATATATACATATACTAGTTGATACCCCACACTTTGCTACGGAATACATGATGAACGCCACATTATATATTATAAAAATAATTAATACATACATATATACATATATACATGATGAGCTTACAGGTTGAGCTCTAAAATATATATATACTTGTCGTCCGTCAGGGCGAAGTCCCCATGGCGAAGACTATCAAGCAAAGACGGCGAAGGGCGAAGGATCGCGCTGGTATCCCACAAGGTTGGAGGCATCTTGGGCGAAGACTGTATGACGAAGGCGGATGGCTTCACCATAACAAGTTTAACTTCAAGGAGGCCCAAGAGGCCATCTCAGCCGATCAAGCCCGGGGGCCACTGGACCAGCGTTCGCCAGTCGGCCCACTAGAGGCTCATGTACCTCAATTACACTATATACCCATATAAATGTCACTTTCATAACGGCAACCATGTAAATTCCCCTGTAAAACCTAAACCCTAACAGGGGAACCTATAATAGGGTTATAAATAGACCCCTAGGGCCATGTAAGAGGGGATCCGAAGAAAAATTCTCAATGTAATACACTTCACCGTTTTTCAACCACTGTTGAGTAGCCATGTCTTTCGACGTAAGCGATTGTCATTTCGACAATAGCTGGCGCCGACCGTGGGGAACTCCGAGCGAAACCACTAAGAGCGAATGCCACCAAAGAGGGTTGTGAAGGAGAAGGTTGCAAAGCGAAAGAAGAGCGAAGCAGGAGAGGAGATGGCCGCCGAGGAGGGAGCAGAGCCCCCGACGTCCATCGCCGATGCTGGGGGAGCACCATCGGCTTCGGCACCCGCGCCGCAACTACCACCTTCGGCTCCTGCCGCTTCGTCGGGGCAGGGGCCAAACACGGTCGACACGGCGAAAGCAGCCGCAGCGGCAAGGGCGCTCCAGACCGGGGCAGAGATCCTTTCGACAAGCCTGCTGCCGGTGCCCCAAGCCGCTTCGTCACAGCCGGCAACGGCTTAGACCGCGCTCGCCGCTGCACAAGTCAACCCCAACCTCGAAGCACAGGCCGAAGCCGACATGGAGGCCATGCGCCAAAACATGACACGACTCCAAGACATGTTTCGCCAAATGCAAGAACAGCAGTAGGCGTACGAGGCAGCACGGCAGGCCAAGGTCACTTCGGCCCCAATCCTCCAGTATTCGGCGGGCTACATTCCACCCCAAGTCCACCCACAAGCATCAATCTAGCCCCTTCCGTCACAAGCCATGCAAGCGCCAATGTACTTCGCCGGGCAGCCTTCGGCCGCAGCAATACACTCGGTCCCTCATGTGTGGCCGCAGGCTCGGCCGGTCGCTGCCCAAGTACACCCCCCACCACCTGGCCAAGTGTCACAAGTAATGGCGGAAGGGGCTACGGCTTTGCAGGCGCAGCTTCAAGCTTTCCTTCAGCAACTCAGCCAACCCTACAGCATTTCAAGTACAGCCCCTTCGGCCTGACCGGAGGGGAACACAAGTCAAGGTGCACCCAGTTGGTTGCCGTCGAACCAGCCTGGTCCGGGGGCTTCGCCTTGGAGTCAAGGACTGCAGTTTGACTTCATCAACGCTGCTCAAGCACCAACCATTCGACCACATGCACCGACACCAGGCTTCGGAGCAAACCAGGTGCCAAACCAGGTCGCCATGGCATGGACCCAACCGTCGTTCGATCTATCCATGGCGGCTCACCAAGCGTCACCGTTCGGAGCCGGGCAGCCCTGCACTGTGGCTAAACCTCATGCGCAAGCCATGACTTCGCCCTTCGCCACGCCATATCCGCAGCAGGGTGCCGCGGGTAAGGCGGGGGACGAAAAGGGGCTACCACTGAGCGGGGGAATCAAGATCCGTCCAATCCCACCTCAGTTCAAGTTTCCACTCGTCCTGCGCTATTCGGGCGAAACGGACCCAAAAGAGTTCCTGTCCATGTACGAGTCCGCGATCGAAGCCGCTCATGGTGACAAAAATACGAAGGCGAAGGCACCTATGAGGAACCGAAGACACAGCAACATTTACTCGGCATTCGCCAGAGGCCAGGGGAGTCAATAAGGGAGTACATGCGTTGCTTCTCACAAGCCCGATGTCAAGTTCAGGACATAACTGAGGCGTCCGTCCTCAACGCTGCTTCGGCCAGGCTGCTCGAGGGCGAACTCACAAGAAAAATCGCCAACAAGGAGCCGCAGACACTTGAGCACCTGCTTAGCATCATTGACGGGTACACAAGGGGCGAAGAGGATTCCAAGCGACGGCAAGCAATCCAGGCCGAGTATGATAAAGCCTCTGTCGCCGCCGCTCAGGCCCAAGTACAAGCCCAGGTCGCCGAACTAGGTCCTCTCGCTGTTCGCCAGCCTCAGCCGGCGAACTAAGGACAACCGCCAAGGCAAGGCCAAGCTCCCATGACTTGGAGGAAATTTAGAACCGACCATGCAGGCAAGGCCGTGATGGCTGTTGAAGAAGTTCAAGCCCTCCGCAAAGAGTTCGACGCCCAGCAAGCAAGCAGCCATCAGCAGCCCGTTAACAAGAAGGTCAGAAAAGACCTTTACTGCACCTTCCATGGACGCTCTTCAGACACCACCGAGCAATGCCGAAGCATTCGGCAGCATGGTAATGCGCAAGATCCAAGGCCGCAACAAGGAGCAGCTGTCGAAGCACCTCGTGAAATTGTTCAAGAACAAGGACCCCCAGCCGAACAGTGCCAAGATGTGCAGCGTAGAGTAATCCAAGTGATTACAAGGGCCGACCCGCCGAATCAACTGTCAAAGCGGCAAAAGAAGCAGTTCAAGGGCCTCGCTTCGTGGTTTTGGTGGAGAAGCAGTTCAAGTACTAGGCCAAGCACAATTGGTGGTAGCCTTCGCACATGTGAAAACAAACACGAAGAGCAAATACTGTTCGACGTTGTCAACATCCCATACAACTATAATGCCATCTTCGGCCGCACAACCTTGAACAAGTTTGAAGCTATCTCCACCACAATTATCTCAAGCTCAAGATGCCTGGCCCTGCAGGAGTGATCGTGGTCGAGGGGCTTCAACCTTCGGCTTCATCAAAGGGAGATTTGGCCGCAATCAACAGAGCGGTGAACAATGTTGAGGCCGAACCGCACGACCGGGCGAAGCACGTGCCGAAGCCTACCCCCCACGGCAGGGTGATCAAGGTGCAAGTCGACGATGCTGATCCCACAAGATTTGTATCGCTGGGGGCGACATGGGCGAAAGAGAAGTCGAGAACATCCTGGAGGTGCTCAAGAAAAACATTGATATCTTCGCCTGGGGCCCCACATAGTGGGAGGTGTTTCGACAGACCTCATCATGTATCACCTGGCGGTCAAGCCGGATGCCAAGCCAAGGAAAGAGAAGCTGCGCAAGATGTCTGCTGATCGCCAAGAAGCAGCGAAAGCCGAAGTGGAAAAGCTGCTCAAGGCTGGGGTGATCCAGGAGATCGACCACCCCGAGTGGCTAGCGAACCCGGTACTGGTGCGGAAATCGAACGGCAAATGGCGCATGTGTGTCGATTTCACAGACCTCAACAAGGCGTGCCCGAAAGACGATTTCCTCTTGCCGCGGATTGACCAGCTCGTGGATTCAACAGCTGGCTGTGAACTCATGAGTTTTTTGGATGTGTACTCTGGCTACCACCAGATACACATGAATCCGGCCGACATCCCCAAGACAGCCTTCATCACACCATTCGGCACCTTTTGCCACCTCAGGATGCCTTTCGGCCTGAGGAACGCCGGGGCAACCTTCGTTAGGCTGGTGTACAAGGTACTTTACAAGCAGCTGGGGCGAAATGTGGAGGCTTATGTCGACGATATCGTCGTAAAAAGCCGCAAGGCTTTCGACCATGCCTTCGACTTACAGGAGACCTTCGACAACTTACGCGCGGCGGGTATGAAATTAAATCCTGAGAAATGTGCTTTTGGTGTTCGCGTGGGCAGGTTGTTGGGTTTTCTTGTTTCTGAAAGGGGTATCGAGGCGAACCCCGAGAAAATTGATGCCATTCAGCAAATGAGGCCTCCATCGAGCGTACGCGAAGTACAAAAGCTCGAGGGCCGAATTGCGGCGCTCAGTCGATTTCTCTCAAAGGCGGCCGAAAGAGGTTTGCCCTTCTTCAAGACCCTTCAGGGCGCGGGAAAGTTTAGCTGGACAACCGAATGCCAAGCAGCGTTCGACGAGCTGAAGCAATATCTGCAAAGCCCACCTGCCTTGGTCAGCCTAGCACTAGGAAGTGAACTGCTACTCTATCTAGCAGCTTCGCCGGTGGCGGTCAGTGCGGTTCTCGTCCAAGAGAAAGAGTCAAGCCAGAAACCAGTGTATTTCGTCTCCGAAGCTTTGCAAGGGGCGAAGACAAGATACATTGAAATGGAAAAGCTCGCTTACGCCCTAGTGATGGCATCGCGCAAGCTTAAGCACTACTTTCAGGCCCACAAAGTCACCATGCTATCGTAGTATCCTTTGGGCGAAGTGCTCCGGGGCAAGGAAATTACTGGCTGACTCAGCAAGTGGGCGGCGGAGTTATCTCCCTTCGACCTACGTTTTGTCGCCCGCACTGCTATCAAGTCCCAAGTCCTAGCTGACTTCGTGGCCGAATGGACACCGGCATTCGCCCTCGAACCCCAGCCTGTCGAACAACCATGGGTAATGCACTCTGACGGCTCGTGCTCGCACAAGGGGGCGGGCGCCGTGGCAGTACTCACTTCACCAGGGGGCATGCCGATTCGGTATGCCACGAGGCTACAGTTCGACACGACCAATAACACGGCAGAATACGAAGCTGTTCTTTTGGGTCTAAGAAAGGCGAAAGCATTGGGGGTTTGGCGCTTGCTCATCCGAACAGACTCCAAGCTGGTGGCAAGCCATGTTGACAAATCCTTCGAGGCAAAAGAAGAAGGAATGAAAAGGTATCTGGAGGCTGTTCGATCTATGGAAAAGTGTTTCGCCGGCGTAACGGTCGAACACTTACCTAGAGGCCACAATGAGGAAGCAAATACCCTGGCGAAATCTGATGCCTGTGGAGGCCCGCATTCACCAAGCATCTTTTTTGAAGTCTTGTACGCACCAAGCGTACCGACAGAAAGCCTGGACATCATGGCAATCGACCAGGTAGAACTGGGCGAAGATCCAGAGGACTAGCGAACTCCGTTCGTAAAGTACCTCAAGAACGGCTGGCTCCCAGAGGATGAAGTACAGATCAGAGCCACAAAGTACAAACTGGTCTCGGGGCAGCTGTATCGCTCCGGGTGCTCCAACCCCTACTTCGATGCATCTCCTTCGCCGAGGGTGAGGAAATGGTGAAAGAAATGCACCAAAGGCTGTGCGGTGCGCACCAGGCCGTAAGAACGGTTGCCTCCAAAGTGTTTCGGCAGGGTGTGTATTGGCCCACCGTGCTGAAAGTTTGTGTCGAGCAAACTAAGAACTGCGAAAGCTATCAGCGGCATGGCCGAAGCCAAACTGCACCCCAATATGAGCTGCAGCATATCGCACCAATCTGGCCTTTTGCCAGATGGGGGCTAGACATCATTGGCCCATTCCCTGTGGCGCGAAACGGGTACAAGTTCGCAATTGTAGCTATCGAATACTTCTCCCGTTGGATCGAGGCTAAACCACTCGGCGCGATCACTTCGGCAGCAGTACAAAAGTTCATATGGAAAAACATTATTTGTCATTTCGGAGTGCCAAACGAGTTCATCACCGACAACGGCAAGCAATTCGATTCTGACAAGTTTAGAGAGATGTGCGAAGGGCTAAACCTAGAAATCAGGTTCGCTTCGGTCGCGCACCCACAGTCAAATGGGGCGGCCGAACGCACAAATGGTAAAATCCTTGAAGCGTTTAAGAAAAGGCTTGAGGGGGCAGCGAAGGGTAAGTGGCCGGACGAAATGTTATCTGTTCTATGGGCCCTTCGGACGACCCCCACAAGGCCAACCAAGTTCAGCCCGTTCATGCTTCTCTATGGCGACGAAGCAATGACCCCAACAGAGCTAGGGGCTAATTCACCAAGGGTATTGTTCTCTGGAGGTGAAGAGGTGCGCGAGGTGTCGCTCGAACTCCTAGAGGGGGTGAGAGTCGAAGCACTAGAACACATGCGCAAATACGCCACAAGCACTTCGGCAAATTACAACAAGAAGGTTCGACCGACAGAGCTATTGCCTGGCCATCTCGTCCTAGAAAGAAGGCATACCCGGTGGCGGTCGGGAAGCTTGAATCAAAGTGGGAAGGGCCATACCTCATCAAGCACAGGTCCAAGACAGGCTCCTTTCGCCTAGCGACGCTGGAAGGCGAAGAGTTCGACCATTCCTAGAACGCGGCTTCCCTTAAGCGTTTCTATGTGTAGAACGGGTGGCACCCAAATCGCCAACTTGTAAAAATGTACATACTACTATGTAAGCCCTTCGGCACAAAAATGCAACAAAAAAAAAGGAAAATGAAAAAAGAAAAAAAACTGGATGTAGGGCTATTATCCACTCTGGAGGCCTGAACCAGTATAAAATATTTGTGTTTTTCGCCTTTTTGTGTGAATGATAATTTGTGGAAAAATCCCCAAGGCAAACGCCTGATCAGCGAAAATGCCAGGGGGGCAAAACGAATCGGCCGAAGCATCGCTCGCCGAACGTTAAAACCGCAACAGCTTGTTTTGGGAAACAACTAACCGAACACCGTTACACTCGACCAGTATGAAAATACAAGTACACCTTTCAGCGTAGAATACTACAGATCGAAAATGGAAGCCGAAAGCTGAAAAGTCAGCAGACCTATTTCACTAATATATGCAAAGGGGCCGACACGTTCCGACCTAACGAAAGCACGAAAAGTGACAATGCGGAAAATAGCGAAAAGGAAATGAAGCACATCTTTATTAACTTCGAAAAAATAATCGAAGAATACAAGTCTTACAACATGATACAAGCAAAGAAAGCAACGGCTTTACAGCCTAGCTTACAGATAAATTACACCTTCGCCCCCACAACAATCCCCACTCCCTAAGGAATGGTTTGGCGAATTGGGTTCGTCATCACTGCTAATATTATACACAACCCTAAGAGGGGAAGGGGGCGAAACAAAGACCAGACTATAACGACGCTGGGAGATCGCCTCCTGACGATCGGACTTCTGATGGTTCCGCCAAAAGCGAACCATGTCCTCCAGACGCTCCGTACGAACACGGTCGTAGTCTTCCAGGGTTCGCCCAGGGTGCGCCCGCATCCAGCCGGCAACTTTCAAAACCTTGTAGCTGTTGCCGTTTATTATCATCTCACGATAAACAGGCCGAAACGGACATCGCACCTTCGGCAAACCCTTCACTGCCACGAACTTCTCGTTCTTGCTTCACCAATTCCCAAAGGGGGGGCGAACGCACATTTTACGGCGAAGATCCTGCTAAGACAGTACAGGAAGGCAAATGGCAAAACACGAAGTCAAAACCAGGCCAAACACACTAAATGGGCAAAAGGAGTAAACCCTCTTTCGTATGAAGAACGATGGGTCATATATTTCATATATTAAAAAGGCCGTCTTCGGCTACAATACAAAAGGGGGAGGGCCATTGGCCAAATTTATATCGTTCGCCCTCCACGGCGAACGCCAAAAGAAAACCACAAAATCTAAAGAGCGGGCGGAGGACCTCACACCTCTGGGTGATCTCGGGCATCACCTCCACCCTCTCTAGCCACTGCATCTTCACCTTCGCCTTCACCCTGGTCCGCCACCTCGGCCTTCGCTAATTGTTCAAGAAGACGCTCCTTGGCAGTGGATCGGCCGTCCTTCTACCAGAACTATTTGCGCCAGGCACGAAGCGCGGGCGAAACGTCCTGAGCGCTGACCTCCCAATCCCCCTTCCCAAAGTTAGGGAACTCGGTGACGTGCTCGCAGCCGAACTATTGCAGAAGGCCCAAGGTGAAGGCCGCCGACACGCGCGCACAACAATCACCATACGCAGTGGCGTAGTCCAAGACCGCACCACCAGCCTGCTGGGTCCACTCCAAGAAGTCGAAGGCGGAGGCATCTTCGCCAGGGACTCCTCGCACCCTCGCCCCCATGTCGGAAAGGGCAAGGCGAAGTATTTGGCATGCCGTCTTCGTGGACTCGGTGGCTTTCGCCACCTCCCGCACGAACCGCTGCGACTCCTTCTCGGCACTCGCCTCAGCTTTGCTGACCTCTAGGCGAAGAGCCTCCATCTTCGTCTCAGTGAGATTGTAATAATCAATCAGAGCAGCAGAATGTGCTTGCTCCTTCTTGAGTTCAGCCTTGAGGCGCACAATCTCAGCCTTTGCCTCCCTCCCTTTCTCCAGCTCGGCTTGGAGTCGTTTGTTTTCAGCCTTCGTCTCTTTGAGGGTGTTAGCGAGGCTCTCCATCTCCAAGCTCTTGCGGCCCAGTTCGTCATCCTTGGCCCGAAGTCGGTTCTTGAATACGTCAAGATGGGCCCGCATGGTTCGCTCCGTCGAACAATGAGCTGTAAGAATCTGGGTACAAAAATAGAGGGGGCGAAGAAGACGAATGTCAGTTATGAGATTGTTAAAAAAAAAGAAGAGAAAGGAAAGAAAAACGAACAACATACCCGAACTGCCAAACTTGTGATGGCAGAACACCCTTCGTCGAACTCATTCGGTTCGGTGAACAAGCTCGGGTTGCCAGCTGGCGAGACAAGATTACTTACCCCCTCGACGAAGGGGATAAGCTCTGCCCGAGTTTCAAAATCACCAGGGGCGAACTGGGGCGCCGTAAGAGAATACTCCAAGGCAGATGTTTCGACGGCCGCCAATTTCCCCTTTGTTATGACAAGCGGCGAAGCAACCGGCTGACGCACAGGGCTTCCGAAAACCCTAGCCTTTTCGGCCGCAACTTCCGCCTCCCCTTTGTCCTCCCCTTCCTCTTCGCCGTTGTGCTCTTCGATGTTATCCTCGTCAACGGCGTCAGAGTCAGAAGAGGCAAGGGCCCTCCGCTTTTGAGGGGCCAACTTCACTTGCCCCCGCAGCCGCTTCCTGGATGGCCCCTCATCACCATCGGCCTTGAAGGGCTTCGTCCGGGGAGGAAGATCGCCATCATATACCCGGTTCGCCCGGCCGGCCGCCTGCCGCGTAAGCAGCAGGCTGTACTCAGTAATCGACACGTCGCCGATCATCTTACGGGCTTCAGTGTTGGCCTGAGCAAGGGTCAACACTGCAGAAAGTCGAAAATCGCCACATCAAGTGTTGAAAAAAATAAGCGAATCACGAGTACGTAAGGGAAAAGCAGAAGCTCACTGTTCTCCCCCTCGGGCATGATGAGCTTCGGCAAGCCGTCAACTTCCTCGTCCTCATTCACCGCAACTTGCCACGATTGGGAGAGGAGGAAAATCCGAAGCATGCAAACTCCTCCACCAGATCGCGGCAGCTAAGCCGAGAGCAGACCTTGCGAAGCAAGGCGAACCGAGCCTCCATGGCGCCATCGACAGCAACCTTGGGCTTCCTGTTCGGTAAAATCGCCCTGCGCCGCCAACGGAGGGCCTTCGCCACGTCGGAGCCAGCCTCAAAGGGGATGGAGCGATAGAACCACTTCGCCATCCAATGGCGATCCCACTTCGACATGGCGGCGTTCACCGGCCATAGATCGGAGCGCTCGGGGCGAACATTAAAGTTCATGCTTCCGAACGCTGTTTTCTTTGTCCCGGCCGGGGTGACCACCGTCTTCGAGTTCACGGTGTCATGGAACACGGTGCTGAAAAGCTCGGCGCTCGGTTCGAACCCGGCGGTCCGGCACGCCCAGTCGAAGATGGCGACTCGGACAAGTGCCGACGGGCTCAGCTGGGGAAGCTCCACCTGGAAAAGGCGAAGGATCTCCAGCAACAAAACGTTGCACGGGAACCAAAGCCCCGCCTAATAAAACATGACGATAACCACCGTCCGGTTATCTCCGGGTTTCGGCACCATAGCCTTTCCCGGGGCGAAGGCCTGCCCCTCCACCAGCAGGCCGGTGCTGACAAGCTTCGCCAGCTAATCGTCATCCATGAGCGAAGCTCCTAGAAAGGCAATGGTGTCGTCGTCGATCCGGCTGAGATCAGGGCCCGTCGCGGAAGCGGGGTTCGGCTTGCGAGGAGCCATGGTGAAAGGTGTCAGCGGTGGCAAAAAGGGAAAACGAGCGAAAGATCTAGAAAATCAAGGGGCGCCGTGAAAGGAAAGAACGGAGAAAGAGATAGCGCTCGCGGTGAAAATGACGAGAGTGCGGCGGTGAAAAAGGAAAAGGGGGGCAATATCTCACCCTTGCCCGGTGAAAAAGGAAAGAGAGAGCGCTCGGCCGAAGCTCCTATCTCACCCTTGCCCGTGAGGGGCTTGTTGGCAGTATGTCATGATACCCTTCGACCAGACCTGCCGAAACCATGCAACCAGTGGGGTGCTCAAGCCCAAGACATCGTCCGTCGGGGCGAAGTGCCCATGGCGAAGACTATCAAGCAAAGACGGCGAAGCGCGAAGGATCGCGCTGGTATCCCACAAGGTTGGAGGCATCTTGGGCGAAGACTGTATGGCGAAGGCGGATGGCTTCGCCATAACAAGTTCAACTTCAAGGAGGCCCAAGAGGCCATCTCAGCCGATCAAGCCCGGGGGCCACTGGACCAGCGTTCGCCAGTCGGCCCACTAGAGGCCCATGTACCTCAATTACACTATATACCCATATAAATATCCCTTTCATAAGGGCAACCATGTAAATTCCCTTATAAAACCTAAACCCTAATAGGGGAACCTGTAATAGGGTTATAAATAGACCCCAGGGCCATGTAAGAGGGGGATCCGAAGAAAAATTCTCAATTTAATATACTTTACCGTTTTCTAACCACTGTTGAGTAACCACGCCTTTTGACGTAAGCGATTATCATTTCGACAACAATACTAATTAATAAATTTTAAATAACGTGCTATGGTTACATAATGAGCTTTTAAGATTGTACTAGTGGCTAATGGTATATTATATTTGCATGTTAGATTTTAGAAATTAGTGGGTATCAAATAGAAAGCGAAAGATTTGATGAGAACGTTACCAGTGACCGTTGAGTAGGCCATGGTATAAAAGCCATGCATATTTACATACTATCAATTATATATTATTACTACCTCCATCTCAAAATATAACAACTTTAATTTGGCTATGAATTTAGCTAAAAATGCTTATATTTTAAAACGGAGGGAGTAGCTTCTCGCCTAAATATATGACGTGAGCATGGAGGGAGTATATTATTACTGAATTAATAATGCTTGTTAGACTGCCATCACACTGGGATATCCATTAGCATCCATCGATCGAGAACCAGTGGAACAGCACCACACATGCAAGCATGGACCTGTGCATATGTAGCAATCGTCCATTTTATGTATATGTACTGTTTGGCAGTTTGGCACCAAAGACATTGACAGCCGCACCGCGGCCGGCTAGCAATAACTAGAGAGGGAGAGACAAAGCCGGCAGTACTAATGTTTACTACCAAATCTACTTTAGTTTACTCTAGCTAGCTAAGTTAGCTAATGACACTACTAATGTTAACCTACATATAATTGGCCTCCACGAATCGATGTACTGCAAGACTATCAGTAGGGTTAGTTACGATCACCGACAAATTAAGCTAACAACAATGAACGACAGCGGATGATGGTTACCGAACCTCGATCTCCTTTATTTCGATGTAGTGTTTGGC
Source organism: Oryza sativa Japonica Group (assembly GCF_034140825.1). Taxonomy (NCBI): domain Eukaryota; kingdom Viridiplantae; phylum Streptophyta; class Magnoliopsida; order Poales; family Poaceae; genus Oryza; species Oryza sativa. The sequence goes on along the minus strand of NC_089038.1, from coordinate 15,743,889 downwards.
ACTTTTTTATATACCCCAACGAACAATAATATGCATGCTTGTGCACACCAAATCGGAGAACATAAAGGTTGGCGCAAGGGGTCCACGCTAGAAAAATAAATTAATATCATCCGATTTTACTGTTTGTTTGTTAATTACCATGCGATGCCTTGGCTGGTTAGCAAGGCTACTCATCAATTGCCTCTGCAGTACATGTGTAGGCCCCACAAGAAACCATATGGGAGAAAGCCGGCAGGTGATCAACGTGAACGCGATTTTTTTTTTTTTGCCATAGTAGCATGTCCAACAGATACCAAAAATCTATCTTTTCTAATATGTTTTTAGGTGTAATTATATTTTTATCTCTAACATATATCTTAAATTAACTTCTAATAATAAAAAGCGACCCACCTCTAACTACCAATAGATATAGAAACAAAAATCGCTCCACCCATCCCCTCCACAAACACGATCTCTCTCCACGTATTGACCTCTCCTTTTGTCGTGTATAAACTGAGAGCGAGAGTGTCTCTCAACTTATGGAGAGTGAGAAGGAGGATAATAGGATTTTAATTTTTGGATACATCTCTAGGGGAATTGTTGGAGCAATTTTTTTTAGAAAAGAAATCTCAATTTTAGAATTGGGTTTCATTTAGGGGCCGGTAATGTTGGTCATAGTCAATTGGGTTAATAGCTAGATCCATTTCAGGAGGCCAAATTATCTGAAATAGCTGTATTGTTTGTTTCAGTATAGTTGGCTAATTTGAGGGCTAGTTAAATATATACGTGCAGTGATATATCGGTCATGTGTGATATATAATTACTCGATCATGGATGATAGTGGAGCTATCATACCCATAATATTTTTTAATCATAGTAAATCCAGATGTTCTGATAGCTAGCGTCCAGGTTTGGACACCATGCATTGCGAACAGAGTCCACAGGATTCACAATAACGTCCAATATTGGTGTGCGCCCAACAATCCAACGTACAGCCGTGGGGCCCGGATGTGGTCGATCGACCGCCAGCTCGCAGATGACGCGAACTTCTCCCGCTGACAGTTGGTTGAGGTGCCAATATTTTCCTAGTCGTCGCAGGCCAAACCGCCGCCGCTGTGTGCCTTAGTATATACCCGAGTCGCCAATTTCGCAACAAGGGAGTGAAACTGTGCAATTAAGATTGGTGAGGCTGAGGCCACCGCATGCATGCAGTCCGCCATAAAGTCATAGACGTCACTGTTGCCCATCCAACAGAACTTAGTTTACACCTCATGCGTCCTGTCGAGGGGGGACGAGTGGCTGCTCGACAATATCCCAAGGGTGGAATATAATGCGGCGTGTGAGGACATCACTGTCGCCGGCTCAGGATGTCCCGAGCTAGGGTTTCGCCTGCAAACCTCCACACCCATCCCTCGCATCGCCACCTTAGAGCTCCACGGCTTGCTCAACCTCTGCCTACTCGAACCTCTGCCGCACTAGCGCCCCACCACCATCCAGCCCAGACTCGATCCCTCTTATGGCCACGCCGCCTCCCGCTCGCTGATGGTGTAGCTGGCCCTTACCATCTGCCTCTCCTGCTGTCGACGCAACGTGACGAGGCCGCTTGCTGCGCCCAGCTATGCCGACCTCTGATTGTCGTAGACACGCCGGCACCAAGTGCATCGGCCCCCCTATCATCGCCCATGCCATCATCCTCGTCTTCCGCCAACCGCATCGTGGATTGCTCTCGTGCTTTCTGCCACACTGTGCCTTCTCCCGCTACTACGGCATGCGCGCCTCTCCTTCTCCGCCACAGTCCGCACTGGCCCACCATCCGTGGCTGCGCCACCCCGTGCCTCCTTCGCATGAGCGCACTTCTCCTAGGTTGCCCTATAGGAGACTCCTCCGCCTTCTGCACTGGTCATCGGCTCCTCCCGATCTGGCTGCGGGGAGGCCGAATCCGCCTCTAGCGGCACCAGATCCATCATGCCCTCGTCCTCCTGCCAGATCTGGCTCCGTTGGTGTCATCCCCTCCTGATTTGGTGCTAGGGAGGTGGGCTTGATCCGCCTTCGGCAGCGGTGGAACTTGCCACCGATGTTCCTCTGCCCCTCTGCGCAGTTCCCATTGACTCCCCAACCATCGTGTTTTTGAGCGAAGTGAGAGGCCCAGTTTTGCCGGTGGCTGCTCGGGCGGTGGTGAGAGGCGGAGGAGAGGAGGGGGGTGATGTCGGGCCCTGTGACATCGTGGCCCGTGTCTCCTTGGAGCATAGCAACGTGGGAGCTGTTGTCGTATATGCGGGAAGAGAAATGGGAGGGACAGCAAGTTAATTTCGAGTGGTCGAGTTTATAGATGTATACTACTACCTCCATATTTTAATGCATGACGCCGTTAACTTTTTGTCCAACGTTTGACCATTTGTCTTATTCAAAAAGTTTACGTAATTATCATTTATTTTATCGTGACTTTATTCATCATCAAATGTTCTTTAAGCATGACATAAATATTTTCATATTTTCACAAAAAATTTGAATAAAATAATTGATCAAACGTTGGTAAAAAAGCTAACGGCGCCATACACTAAAATGGAGGGAGTATATTATACTGCATGAGTTTTAGTCATGCATTTTCTGTTGGCGCAAGCAATTATATGATTTTGACAATAAACTTAAGCAGGGTGTATTATGCAAGTACGTAGCTAGGCCTAGGAGCACATGCAATTAGCGGTCCCGGCCTGCCTCGCTACGATCTACCTAGCTAGTTCAGCTCCTGCCTCCTGGCCGTGGCACGGCCAATAAATAGGGGATCCATGCATGTCCATCTCGAACTCGTCTCGCTCAGCTCGCCCAGAAGAATGGCTCCAAACGCCATGCGCAAGGTCAAGAAAGTTTTACTGGTAGTTGGCATGATTGCCTCTACCATACTCGGTGAGTATCCTCATCAGGCGGCCGCCGCCCGATTTTCTGCACGCCGTCCTCCACCAGGACCAGGACGTCTACCACCACCAGTCCCTGGTGGCCCTAGAGTCGGAGGAAAACCAAGACCGGAGTTCGATTTGCCCCCGGTGTGTTCCGTTGGATTTCCGTGCTCTGCCTCTGAGCCGGAGTCGAACCACACCACATTCTCCTGCGAGCTGGAGAACCGGATGGGGGACACCATCTGGTTCCAATGTGATGGAGATTTATTCTACTTCTCGGTGGGTAGTGGCCAGAGCATCGGCCGCCTCTACAACGACGTCCAAGACCTGGGGCCACGTAACAAGGTGTCCTGCGCCTGGGCCTTCCAGGAAAACTACAAGAGCAGCGTCCCGGCATGGGACGGCAACTGGCCGGAGGCTTCCTCCTGCCGGGTCGACGACGCCAGCGGCGCAGACGGCCAGTGCCGTCTTCTCTTCGAGAACCGCGAGGTTGCTCTGCTCACTGCCACCGGCGGCCGCCGCGTTCTCGGGGGCTTGCTGCTGAAGAACTGCACTACCCCAACCCCATGGTACGCGTGGCTGTTCCCCTGGACCGATCCCTGCACCACGTACCTCGACAACACCACCCGCCCGTACGTCGGCAACATACAGCCCTCGTGGGCGGCAGCCGTCTTCAACATGGATAACTGATCGACGCGACACCGGTACCTCCCACCCACTTCGCGCAGGCTGGTGACAAATAATCTCTCTCTCTCTCCCTCTCTCTCTCTCTCTCTCTCTCTGGTTATATATATATATATATCATCATGGACATGGAATGATGAGTGCTGTGCTACAAACTCTACATACATATAGCTGCTCATCATCTCAACCCCTCATCATTCCGTATATATGTGTGTAATGAATAAAACGACGATCGACTCTTGTGGTTCAATTCGATCGTCTCAGTGCCTTAACTATAATCTCTCTCTCTTTCTCTCTCCCTCTGTATGTAGCCTTAATTTGGTTTGTTCATCATGTCTCTTAATTTGCATGCTGTCGCCATGTTAGGCTCTCAACGACTTGCCAGAATTTTATGACTTACTCCACCTCACGGCTTTCCGTATAACTAACATACTACATCTAGATTGTGAGAACATAATATGGTTGAATACGGTTTCAAAAGATGAGTAACGACGAACAGCGTACTCCTGCAAGCAACGTGAAGCTAGCTAAACTAATAGGAGAATTACATCGTATAAGTATTAAAATATTTACAGTTGTAATCAGTTTTAAAATTGTAGCGTAATTTTTCCTGTACGCTAGCTACTAGCATCGAAGGTCCTCTGTAATATATATAAATTTAATCTCTCTAGCTCCTATGTTTTTTCATTACGGAAGAAGCCATCATCAGATGATTAGTAACCATGCATGCTTCAGGTGATTAATACATACCCTGAACCGTTACACCTCATTGGAATAACGAGCGACGATCAAATTATCTTTCACAATTTTACAATGATGACCGATTGAAAAGGGGCCGTTGATATATCACAACTGAAACAACTACGATGCCTAAGCTGCTGCTCAGCCTGCTGAAAGCTTGCCGAACTGCCAAATAAGATGGGTTATGGGATTCGGTGCTAATTTTTGCCATGTACTGCAGAGCGAGTTCTGAAAACTTCTGATGCAGCGCAGCAGCAGATTTCAGCTTGGGGGCTCCTTTTTTGCTGTGATCATTTTAGCTCCACTGGTTCCATTTTGAGAAAAAAAAAATCTTCAGTTTCCGGTAGCAAGAATGATGTTTTTGGCAATTCCTTATATACCCCTGAAAGTTTGCTCCATCCCTTCCATGCCCTTGAATTTTTCACATCCCTTGTATACTCCTGATATTTCGTCTTGATCCCGTTTATACCCATACCATTAGTTGACCATCATCTCTTTTCCAAAATAGCCATGTTGCCCTTTTTATAGTCATGTGATCACTTCAAAAGGCTAAATAAAGCTTAGTATGAACTTTTTAAAATTTGTATAGAAAACCAAAAGATAGTTGAGCCTAAATTTCAAAACCAATATTTATTTTTTGAAATATTTTTAATAGATTTTCAAACAAGCTTTAACAAAATCAAAATTAATGAAACTCATATAAAAGTTTCACCGAACATTTAGAAATTAAAACTATACTTAACTTGAATTTAAATATAAATAAGAATTTTTTATTAAATTTGATCTAAATTATTAAAAATTTAAATTTAACTTTTCAAACTTTGAGGTCAAATAAACACATTCTTTTTGTTGTTTACTAATAAAATATTTTCAACTCAAAAATTATGTTGGTGAAAAAGCTAGCGCATAGGTACTCTAAGTAGGGGCAATATAGTCATTTTGAAAACAATTTAACGGTCAACTGATGATCAACTAACGGTATGGGCATGGAGGGGATCAGAATGAAAACTCGGATCCATATAAGAGATACGTCAAAACTCAAGGGCACATAAGGGATGGAGCGAAATTTCAGGGGCATGCAAGGAATTTTCTCATGTAAAAATGTAAAATGTTATCTAAACGGTTGGAATATCCTTTGGTAGATTTGTATTCTCTCAATTCAACAAGTATAAGATTATCATATCACTGGCTTTTGCAGATGTCATTCAGAGAGAATTAAATTTCAAATTATCTGTTCATTCAATTTTTTTTCAAAAATATTTAGGATGCAAAACTTTTAAAAAATATACCGCTGGACGATATCACACGATGAAAGTGCGAGACCGCGCGGTCTTGCAGAAAGGAAGAGCAAGACCGACCGGTGTCGCGGAAACAGACAGCGACACCGTCGCAACGCTCCATTTGATTAGTGACGTAATTAACTATAATGATTAGTGATTAATTAATAATTAACTAATCGCTAATCGTGATAATTAATCACTAATTAATCATTTTGAAATCCGGTATTGCTGATTGGTTCAGCGAGACAGTTTGGTCTCGCTCTTCCATTCCGCGAGACCGTGCGGTCTCGCACTTTCCCCGCACGACGCCGCCCGCGACGCACGCAGCGGTTGTGCGAGATCGATGATATATTTCTGTAAAAATATTTAAATCACAAATATTTTTGTAAAAAAATTGAATGAAGTGTATATTTTCAAATTCAATTCCATTTAGAGATGTATCATCATGCCTGAATGACAGATGTTATGTCAGTGGCAAACAATCATTTAGATATATGTATGCCTACGGTCCCGTTCTTCTCTCACTAGTACAGATCCTATCATCTGTAACGGGCTCAATTATGCTTAGACTACTTGGGCCGTCAGAACGAAGTCATCTCAATCGGGCCTAAATTTGCACCGCTGTAGATGTACTCACTTTAGGCCCAAGTACATATAGCCCGTCACCGATGACACTCATCTGTGACGAGCAAAGATTTAGGCCCGATTGAGATGACCTCGCATATCTCAATCGGGCCCAGACACCGAGCCCGTCAGAGATGAGGGTCATCGGTGACGGACTCCAAATATGGCCCGATTGAGATGACTTTAAAGCCCGTCACCGATGACTCATATCGGAATCAGGCTTTTGTTGATGCCTGTTAGAGATAACTTTTATTTAGGTTATTTTTCTATATAACTTTTTTTTAATAGTTTGAGTTTGAATTTGAAACTATGACAACTTTAAACAACATTTTTAAATACTAAATGATTTCAAATAAAAAAAATTATCAACAACAAAGTTGTATAACATACCAATATTTACAACTTTTATTTTTATTTTGGTTATTTTTTCTATATAACATTTTTTCGAACAGTTTGACTTTGAATTTGAAAATATGACAACTTCAAAACAACATTTTCAAATACTAAATGATTTGAACTAAAAAAGTCATCAACAAAAAAGTTGTATAACTCAACAAGATCTATAACTTTTATTTTGGTCATTTTTCTATATAACATTTTTTTGAACAGTTTGAATTTGAATTTGAAAATATGACAACTTCAAACAACATTTTCAAATACTAAATGATTTCAACTGAAAAAGTCATCAACTACAAAGTTGTATAACTCATTAATATCTATAACTTTAATTTTGTTGATTTTTCTATACAACATTTTTTTAAATAGTTTGAATTTGAATTTGAATTTGAAAATATGACAACTTCAAACAATATTTTCAAATACTAAATGATTTCAACTGAAAAAGTCATCAACAACAAAGTTGTAAAACTCATCAAGATCTACAACTTTTATTTTGGTCATTTCTTCATCCGACAAAGTGTTAGTAACATTGTTCACAAAAATTACAAATCTGTGTTATAGTTTATAAATCTAGATGAGAGATGTGAATTTTGTGAACAATATTACTATTACTTTGTCGGATAAAGAAATGACCAAAATAAAATTTATAGATCTTAATGAGCTATACAACTTTGTTGTTGATGACTTTTTCAGTTGAAATCATTTAGTATTTGAAAATGTTGTTTGAAGTAATCATATTTTCAAATTCAAATTGTTTAAAAAAAATGTTGTATAGAAAAATGAACAAAATAAAAGTTATAGATATTGATGAGTTATACAACTTTGTTGTTGATGACTTTTTCAATTGAAATCATTTAGTATTTGAAAATGTTGTTTGAAGTAATCATATTTTCAAATTCAAATTCAAACTGTTTAAAAAAATGTTGTATAGAAAAATGAACAAAATAAAAGATATAGATATTAATGAGTTATACAACTTTGTTGTTGATGACTTTTTCAGTTGAAATCATTTAGTATTTGAAAATTTTGTTTGAAATTGTCATACTTTTAAATTCAAATTCAAACTGTTCAAAAAAATGTTATATAGAAAAAAGATCAAAGTAAAAGTTATAGATCTTGATGAGTTATACAACTTTGTTGTTGACAATTTTTCTGTTTGAAATCATTTACTACCTGAAAAAATATTTGAGTTTCTTATATTTTAAAATACAAATTTTATATAGTTCAATCAAACCCGGATGGAGAAATGACCAAAATAAAAGTGGTTGATCTCAATGAGTTCTACAACTTTGTTTTTGATAGCTTTTTCATATGAGTTCATTTAGTATCATAAAATTCAATTCGAAATTTATTTTTTCCTAGAAGTCTGATTTGCCTTCTACTCATGATAATACTTGCTAAATATATATTTGATCCAATTAACTCGGATTTGCTGGTGAAATATGTGATCAAAATGGAAGTAATGTGAATGTGGTTGTGTTATGTGAATGAATGTATATGAATAGGGGATGCTAGGGTGTGACATCTTGGACAAGGCTTAATAGGATTAATAGAATGCTCATACCAACAAATTACAATTTCTTTCTCCGAAGCCAATCTTCAAAGAACTATGACGTTAAGCGTGCTTGGCCTAGAGCAATTTCGGCATGGGTGACCGACCGGGAAGGCACATGACGGGAAGGCACATGACTAGAGCAATTTTGGAATGGGTGACCGGCCGAGAAGGCACATAAGTGAGGGCGGTCACCGGGAAGGCACATGACTAGAGCAATTTCGGAATGGGTGACCGGCCGAGAAGGCACATAAGTGAGGGCAAAAGCCTGAGGCTTACCAAAAATTTAGAAAATTTATTTATTTGTGGATTATACTCATCTGTGACTAAGCCCGTTAGAGATGAGAGTCATCCGTGACGGGCTATAATCTAGGCCCATTAGAGATGAGAGTCATCCATTAGTGATATTTTCTCACATCACTAACCTTTGCTTAGTGACGGCGGCCTGCCCGAAAGAGATAATGCATTAAGCCCGTTAGAGATAACCAATCCCGTTCTAGTGTCTCCAACATTTCAAACTGCTAAACGATGCGTTTTGTGCGAAAACTTTCTATATGAAAGTTGCTCTAAAATACCATATTAATCTATTTTTCAAGTTTATAATAATTAAAACTTAATCAATCATACATTAATACCATCTCGTTTTACGTAAAAAAACTTAATCTTCATCTTCATCTTCATTTTCAGGAGAAAAGAACACCGAGTAGTATCTTTTGTAGATGCATCATTAGTTTGAAAAAAGAAGCTGCGAATGATATAACTTGTTGAATGGAGATATCTCAGATATGCATATCATTTAGTAAATGTCATTATGGACTATGTGAATGAAGACACATTTTTTTTGCGAAAAATGTCAATGATATCAGACCACATGCTCCCCCCGGATGCTCTCGCTAATGAAATGAGAGATATATTTGAGCATCTCTATTCTCATGTAATCAGCACTCCCATGGAATCAATGCAAACTTTGAAAACATCTCTCCAGTTCAACCTCTACCCACACGTAGGGATTGCCACAAAAATTACAAATATCATCCCATAGACTAGAAAAATGGCTGACAACCGTCTAAACATTTCTTGATGACAGCAGCCTGAAGAACTGTGTGCAATAGGATCAACCATTTAAGGCATTGAGGGGCAGCTGTGGCTTTCACCATCCTCTGCAAAAATGGGGAAAGCAAGAGGATTTTAGAGGGACATGAGTACATAAAGATCGCACTCTATATTGTCCTAACTAGAGACTCATCTCACACTTGTTGCCTACCAGTACACCAAATGATACATGTTTTTTTTCTTCTTATAGATTTTTCTTTAAAATTATTTATCCGATTTATAATCCGATTACACCATTGTGTTCGTTGTATTTAAATATTTACAACAAGATCTTACAAGACTATATTTTGATAAAAGAAATATCTATATTGCAAATTACTTTTATTATATATGTAAGTAACTTTTATCATATATATAAATTACTTTTCTATTTGATTAAATTACTTATTATACATTTATAATGTTGTGAGTTGTTTATTTTATTATCATTTTTAGTCAATTCCATATTTTGTGCTGATTAAATTTAATTTCTAGATAGACTCATGTTTTTACCTCCATAACGAATCTACTTTTAATGTCATGATAAAGTTACTTTCTTTTTTTCTTAAGTTACTTCTATAGTATATGTAAATTACTTCTAAGCTTTACTGAAATTACTTTTATATATCTAAGAAGTAATTTAGTGAAATCTAAAAGTAATTTAGATATATTATAAAAGTAATTTGTATTTTTTCATCAAAATATAATCATGTGAGATCTTATTATAAAGATTTAATTCTTACAAACATAACCATGTAATCGGATCGTAGAACGGATGAGTAGTTTAAAAGAAAATTTTATTTGAAACATAGGTGATATGAATATATTTTCTACTTGATGAGGACTAGTACTAGCTAAGGTATCTAGATAGGGTCTCTCGTTAGCACTAAAACGAGAGGCCTCTTGATTTAGATTTTGCCATTTTAGAGGTCAGCGGTCTTTGTATTGAAATCAAAATCAAATGATCATAAATTTATAATCGAACTCACATGCCTATATGGAACTTAGTTATATATTGAAGATATATTAAAGGAGATGAATCTGCCAGCCACAACCCAAATGATATTTGCAAAAAAAAAAAAAGTCATTTCCGAATGATATGTCGGAAAAAAAATCATTTCCAAATTGATGTTATTCCACATGATATCTACCAAAATGAAATAGAGTGACGCTCTAGTACTTTCTACTTACAGTATTCTACTACAAGTAGAATTAATCTTGACCCTTTATTTTAAAAGGAAGATTAGTAATCTCTTAATACAGATTAGGGGTAATTTTAGCATGGGATATTTCTCTGTCTCGATCACTCATATCAGGTCCGATCGCGTTATCGCTACTCCCGGCAGGCGGCGGCGCTGCCAGCGTTGATTGAAGGGGAAAATCACTTCCTCTGCTTGCACTGTTGCACACATCGGGGGGTGTCCCTCGATGCGACGGAATCGGACGCGGTGACCGCGGCCGGCATGCCCTACCAGCGCCTCGCCGCGTGCGCGCACCCTGTACATGTCCGTCATCTCCAAGCTCCAGGAGAAGGACCACTCTTCCGCGGTGCACGATGCCTTGATTTGTGTGGCTCTCTGCATGGAATTTGGGGCTCTTTCTTTCACATTCTGCCTACTGAAATCTGTACCGGCCAGCCAACCAGCAATGGTTGATTTTTTTTTCTGGTGCTTTGTTGTACAGCCACAAACCCATGTTATTTTGGACAGATGTGCTAGCCAAGCTTCTGAAACTTTTTAGGAAATTGTATGAGTAGGTTTGGCTCGAAAAGCACTTGCTTTCCTGATAGCATTATAATTTAGGACACCAAAGTTGTGTTCAGTGAAATGGCATGAATAAGATTGGTGATTTCTTACAGTGACTTGGTACCTACTAACTGACTCTGAATATGATGCATTCAGAGCAACTGATCATCTTCCTCAGTTGAGATGCTGAACCCAACACAACCAAACTGAAGTACAGAACACTGCATCAGCTGAAAAAGCTACTTGTGATGAAGTGATGAACATGAAGTCTAAAAACACAGATCAGTTGAACAGGCCGGCCACCGACGATCGCATCAGCTACTGACTTCGGCGATGCTGTGCAGCGACGGGCGCCATTGACGATGCCTAGAATGTGTTGCCGACCCGCACTGTGCCCGTGCCGCGCCGCTCGGCCCGCGCCGGCGGTGGAGGCGGCGGCCGCTTCTCCTCGGCGACACGGAGGGTGACGAGCGCGACGTAGTGGCCCGGTTAGCGCAGGGAGAGGGTGAGTTAGACACTGATAAATTACAATAATACCCCTACGCAAATTATTATCCTTGGACGAATATACCCCTTTACATTTCTACTACTAACTCTGGTAGAAGTAGAACTAAATCTCAACCCTACAATTAAATATGATCAATGGCTCAGATTACTTTCTACTCCAAGTAGAAAGCACCGGAGCGGCACTCAATGAGAATGTGATATCATAAGGCATGTAAGTAAATTTCAAAATCAATGTCCTATGTGATCGGTATATGTCTCCAGTGCATCGCATCAGAGACAGAACAAACAGGTTTTAATTAATGACTAGTTAGGTGTGCCCGTGCGTTGCAATGGGAAAAATCACACCGGATGAAATCATGTTAAATAATCATTGAATGTAATTCCGTGGTAAGAAAACGTTAATAATGCAAATATTAATATGATATACATCCATGTCAATACATATTGCTTTTCATACTTTGTCGAGATAATGTTACACAAAACAACTACAATAAGTATTTGCATAGTGTCAGTGCAAATAACGTTATGCAAAGTCATAGACTACATCACAAGGGGATCCAAGCTAGCTACTCAGGTCTGCAAGAACCACCAGAAAGTTCAAACATCCACACTGACACGGGGGATCCTATTCAGCACATAGCTCATCCACACCACACACAATTACATACGTGAACAAAACAAAAGTGCACCAAGGACAAAAGCTGCGGTTTGCAATTCAGAACAGAACAAAACAATCTCACATAAGGTTCAACAAATATTACATGAAGGTTCAACAATTGTTGTTTCTTCAATAAAAGCATCATCGTTTGGGTGCTGTTTTCTGAAAGTATCCACAAAGTGATTGCTAGGAGGGTCTGTTTCAAATGATTCTCTCTTCAATTGAGAAACCAGTACATTTGGTTTTTGCCTGAAAAATGCTTCAGAATGAGGACCTGTGTACTAATATAGGAAATCCTGAAACAACCTAAGCACTCTGTTCCCGAATGATTTAATAGTAATATATTAGAATATTTGGTGTTCACTTAATAACAGTATGTTAGCAATTTTAATATTCTATAATGGGTAACTGAAAAGGTAAGTTCAAGATTATGTTTTGATGCCAAGATTATCTACATCTCCCATTAAACATGGGTCCATGTACCTAACTGATTGGCAAAGCATGCAACAATCGCTATTGGAATATTTACAAGCAATACACAAATATACACACTTATCTAAACTTCTCATTAGTTGTTACTGCTGCAAGTATGGAACCAAGAAGTTCAAACTGATTTATTTTTCATAATACAAAAGAAATACCAAAGGAAAATATGTCATGATGAGGTAATTGCATCTCATTTATAACTTTTCACCCCCATGCATCCTGAGGTTATCCAGGGTCTTATTACTATTTAACATATAACAACTAACCGATAATTATAATTTGACCATGCACACTTATGCCGGAAAAAAATAGAACACTAACATGCAGAAAATTTACGAGGCAATTCCACAAATACCTTGTGAGTAACCGAGCATTCTGCAGTATGCTGATCTTCCTCAAAATAATTTCCTTCACTCTTGCCGAATGGGTTGACCACACTGTCTCTTCATCATCACAAGCCCTAGAAGATCAAATTTTCTGTTTTGGCAAATTCAACTGATAAATACCTTACTCGTCTAGTCGGTAGTCCAAAAAAAAAATCATGTTCCGTCATGGAAACCTATGTAAAACTATGGATTATTGACTCCACTTAAGAATTACCAATACATACTTATGCAAGTACCTTGAAAAGAGATATACAAAACACCTTGAGGAAAAGGATACATAGGAAATTTCCTATAGAAGTAGAATAACACACAGTTTTGAATAGAAAAAAATATAAGAATATGATGTCTTAAATTCTGAAAAGGAGGTGGGGAAATTTAGTAGTAAAACACAGTACTGGTTCATGGTTTATCTGCATGGTGGAGTAGAAAGTAACTATAGTGCACTACTCCTGGTTCTGATTAAGTCTGATATGCTGCAGTAGGAGACTTTCACTCCTGGTAATAACCGTCCTCCCCATGTATTTTAGAACATTGTGCCCATGCACACCTATTTGCTCTAAGATTCATCAGGATAAAATGAAGATCACCTTAGCTTGATCCTGATGTACGCAAGGGCCAGGTGCTTCTCCATAGCGGAACAAATGAATTATTATTGCTGAAACGAATAACAGTGAAAATTAGCCAAAGAAAATGATTATCTGCCATTCTGGAATATCAAGAGGTTCCACAAAAGCATTCACTAGTCAATGTCAGCCACCACGTTAGATCAAGCAGAGTTCGGGCACAGGATTAGTTCTCTGCGCTAGCATCCTGCATCCAAAAGTTCATATTCTAAATTCCTTGTGTACTGGTGTTTTGATTAAATTCTGAAGTAAATGCCATCTGAATCCCAAGATAAGAAATAACTTCAGAATCAAAATCAGAAGTTCTTTATATAAAGTTGAGTACTCAAATCGTTATGTAAAATCGAGTAATTAAACATATCCCATGCACATATCATTGTGATAACCTATGCGGCGTGCAAGAGCTCAGTTCGTATGTCCTACACCATAAGAAAATATGCCACTTCAGTCTTTCACCAGGGAAACACCAGTGAGTGGACGACTATGAGCAGATGGACAACGAATGGACCCAAAGCAGAATAGTTGAATAAATTGGCTAGACTATAGTACACAGCAGAACAATTGAATAAATTGGGCAGATAACTGAATAAATTGGCTAGAGTACCAAATGTGAAACATAAATGCCTTTTTCTTTTTTGTAAGTGACAAAACCAAATTGGGGAAACACAATGCTATTGTGATTCAATTAAACTGATTACTCCAAATAAATTACAAGAACAACATCTATGTAGCTTATTAATTTGCTTAGGATTACAAATGACAAGGGATTGACCTGTGATTCAGATTAATTTTATTTATCCATAGCAGGGGCAGATCCAACTTGGACTTTGGGGGGGGGGGGGGGGGTGGGGGTGTGGCGGCGGCGAGGGAAACAATTAAACTAACCTAAGAGAAGAGCATCATCCAGATCTCTAAGAGAAGCTATGGTTAACGCAATAAAATTCCAGCCAAAAATGGGTGGGACATAGAGAGATGAATGATGTGGATGCTCACCAGGGATGCAGTAGGACGACGGCGCCCCTCCCATCCCTGCTCTGCTTGCTAGATGGGAATCGGAGCGGAGTAGTAGGCAACGGCGGCGGTGGCGTTCGTGGCGGGGAGGAGGAGGACTAGGAGTCAGCCCGACGGTGGATATGGAGCTGACTCAGCGGCGGGGGCGTTGGCGGCGGTTGCGGGTGGGCGGAGGATTCGGTGTTGGTGGCGGGTTGGACGGAGTAGGCGTTGGTGGCGGGTGATGGGGAGGACGACGATGCGGCGGGTGGCGGCGGTGGACAGTACGGCCGACCGGCGTTGGGGGCAGTGGAGGAGAGGATCTGACGACGACGACGTCGCCGGTGAAGGGGACTCGGTGACGGTGGCCACTGCGGATCGATCGTAGGGCGGAGAGTGGAGATTGGCAAGTTGAAGGATGGCACGGCGGGTGATGGGGAGGAGAAGGACGATCAGGCGGTGGGGAGGAGGATGGCGCAGCGGAGATGGTCGAGGGCGGCGCGGGGCGGCGAGGAGGCGTCGGTGGTCGAGGGCGGCGAGGAGGCAGCGGCGGTCGAGGGCGGCGTGGGAGTCGGCGGTCGAGGGTGGTCGAGGGCGGCGAGGAGGCGGCGGCAGTCGAGGGTGCGCGGGGCGACGGCGGTCGAGGGCGGCGAGGAGGCGGCGCGGTTGAGGGACGCGAGACGCGCGGTGCGGGGCATGGGTCGCGGGGCGCGTGGCTTTTTTCGTTGCGGACAAGCATGTACCTTTTTTATTTTTGTCACTCCAAACATGTCGATGTTACGTTTCTAGGTTGGATTGGATCGCATGTCTGCTTTGATTTCACCGTCACTAATCCGAATTTATTAAGTAGTAGAGATGACATACATATGTGTAAGACACGTCCTTGCTTAAATAAAAATTTGGTGAATAATAAAAAAATGAAAAAAAAAGTAGAAAATTTGATTTCAAAGAATAAAAGAAATGTCTCTCGAGTAAAAGAAAAAAAGAAAAAAAATTGTCTCTCGAGTAAAAAGAAAAAATGACAAAACAAAATTATGGCAAATTAATGTGATCCATGCTTATTAAGTTTTTAATCCAAATCCTTTTTAGCATGGATGTGAACAAATAATATTGAGGCTATGATAAAATCTTTTTAATCCACTAACCTTTTACAGGAAATAAAAAGACAACTACGGAGCAGTGGACAATAACTCCAACATTCATACCACGCTCCTTGGTCTAGGAGAAGACAGATGCTCAAGGAACCAAGCAGAACAAATGCAAATTCATACCACGCTTCTTGGTCTAGGAGAAGACAAATGCTCAGGGAACCAAGCAGAATAAATGCAAAGTTGTATTGCATTCTTGTATTTGAATCAAAGCTTGGTAAGACCTATCTTGTAAGAATTCAAAACACCTTGTGCATCCTCGCCTCACATATGTCCACCCTGCTAAGGTACCCACCACCTCTATTGCTGCCATAAAAAACAAAAATAAAACTATAAAAATATAAAAATAATATAAAAATAAAAACAAAATAAAAGTGAAATAAAATAAAAGTACATTTAGACACTTTATGCGTATAGAGTTACTTGAATAAAATTTGGCTCATCGGTAATTTATCCCGGTAGAAGCCCATTTTGCTTTCCATCTTTTTTTAAATAAAGACAAGGTACAAAACAAGTGTGGGTGAGTCTTTCCAGAACTCCTGATGCGCAACAGCATCAACTCAACATGACAATGTGATGAACACTAGCCCACGGCCGCGCACAAAATTCAGCAAACAGAACCAAGTCCTAGCTAGGTTGGCCAAACCAAGTGTTCGCCCTACCCTTACCCGGCCGGGGTCTGTAACCCTTCTGCCGTGTGGTCAGGTTTGCACGTCTCCTCCCTTATCCTCCCTTGTTTGTGAGTTAAACTTGGAAGAAAATTTGAATACAATTTAGTTTGACTCCAAATGAAAATTGAAAACATTAACTCTCGACAAATAAAGATCTCCTATGATTAATCATGTATACTTTTTATTCTTTGCTGACACTTGTCACTTGTGAACAACTATCTATATAGGGAACCTTGCTCATCTAAGTAATTAATATTTATGATATGGTTATGATGAAAGAAATTCCTGTCCAACTGTCATGATACTTGGGATTTTATTATGTGAAAAATAAAAAAAAATATATTTTAGAGCAATACTCCTTGGTGACTATATTATTACCTACCAAGGCCATATATGATTCTCATTGCAAAATCCTGATTTATATTTTTAGGCTGCTTGACATTACATTGAGCTTTGTCAAATTATTGTGACTCGTGTGAGATGCTTTTCATACTTTAAGGTCGCACGCACACTCCACACATACACACGTATGCTAAATTCTACACTGGAAGCTAGCATTCCTTGTCCATCATTTATTTTATCCATTATCCACAAAATAAATACTTCATGTCATTTATTTCTCATCCTCCAAAATTCTTTCAAAGAAAAAAAAGAGAGAGAGGCATGGCCATGCAAAAGAAAGAAAAATTAAATTTTGCTCATAGAAAAATGGAGCATTGAAAAAAAAAGAGAAAATCTTGCTCATACAAAGTATGGGGCATGAAAAAAAAAGAAAAAAAAAGAAGGAGAAAAGATATAGCCATGCACTCTCTCAAATTTCCAATGAGAGAAAATTGGAGGAGGAGGTATGTCAAAGGAGTTGTTATCTTTCATTTTTTCTTTTCCCACCCACAAAACAACCATACACATACCCATAGACATATCACACACATGCACATTCTTGATCAAAGAGTATGACTTGCGATCTCCTTGGGTCCAGTCTTTTGGCTTTGCAAAATATGTGATGTAGGTATGCACCGATTGATCCCTACCGAGCTCCACATATACAACCTTGTAGAATAGGGACAATTCGGCAAACTATGCCTTGGTGAGGATCCACAAATCAAACCACATGAGTAACTCGAGAGAAAGTCATTCGAGGAGTATAGCTACTTTGAGAAAATATATAAAAACCCAATATATTGACAAGAGGAACAAGGACTTGAGTTATGACCGTTCCATTCATCAATTACCCAAGACGGTAAGTTAGACACTGCAAAGTTCACAGGTACAGGTATAGCTTAGAATAATTTGTGTACTTGAGTTATATCTAGGAAAAGTTTATTCCACATTAATCCTTAACCTTTAGCTAAGTGTGGGGGTATGTTGACGGCTGTTAAGTACCAAATTAACGCCGTCAATACCTGCATAAAACCATAAATACAAAACATCGAACAAAGTGGTAGGGTTTATTTCTAACAATTTCCGCGAGTGTTGGTGTATATTCATATGCAGGTGATAAACTACCTAAATTGAGAAAAATATACATGAAGGAGGATGAGAATCAAACTCGTATCCGAACTTATGGAGTTTTGGACCCAAAAACCCAATTAAACACCTCCAAATGGGCCAAACATTCATACCAATGGATTGAGGGGCCAAAAACCGGAGCGAATGGAGCCACCCCGGGTTCGGCCGAACACTAAGTTCAGCCGAACCCTCATGGAGGCCGCTGGCCCAAACCCAAGTTGCGTTCCGTCGATAACACTTTCCTGATGACGGTTATGATTATTTCCGGCGCTCCAACTGTCATCCAAATGGACGCTTGGCATGAGGAGAGGGAAGATGCTCATAGGATTCCATGGAGGATCTCCACACTCCCAAGCAAGCTCCACCTATAAATACCCCTCCTCATCCTTTATTCCAACACACACCAATATGTAGAGGTGAATTACAAGAGGCTCTTAGTATACTTTAGGTTCTTTATATGTTCTATAGTATAATTCGAATGGGAAGAGAGTGAAGTAGAAGAAGTCGGAGGAATTCCGAAGTTGTCGGTAATCCTCTCCTTATTCTTATACTTTGGTAATTACTCTGCTTCAATAGAAAAATCATTCTGAGTAATTAAGATTTGCAAATCATTCTGAGTAATTAAGATTTGCTTAGTGAGAATTATTCTTGGTTAGTTCCTAATTAGCATACGGGATCATTGTTCACTATAGTCAATTAATTATATAGTGATTGCTTTAGTGTTTAGCTAGCACTAGAGTAGTTATTAAATGCGTAAACGTGATGTCTAGGTAATTAATTTCCAGTGGTTGCTGCGTATCCCATAGTACATTTGAGGTGGGTGTAGAGGTGGTGACAGCCCTCAAGAGCACTTAAGTCCTCCCTGTCTGGGTACGTAGTAGAGCGACATCTGGGAACAGCGGGTTGCTATTGCTTGAGTACCGCGTTAGGATTAAAATTAAGCTTTCCTTAGACATTGTTTCTCACTAGGAAATCCTCTCTACCCTTTGCCCATATTTATCTTGTGTCCTTAGATGAACTGGAGGAAGATATAATCACACATGTTCCCTTGGATTCGATGCCCTTGGAATACTCCGTAGGGGAAGTGCTACATCGGTATATCCGTGCGCTTGCGAATTCTATCTGTGATTGTAAGAAATACCAACATTGTTCCTGTTAAATAAATCATGCTTGTTTATGGTTTACATAATGCCTGATATTTAATTTGCTCCTTATATCCTGATAATACTACAAGATTCATGCAGTTTTTTGAGTACGCACTCGATTTTATCTACTATATATCTTGTCTTCTACAAAATATTTTTCAGGAACAATCAAGCACTCGAGTAGGTTGTGGTCGAGTACACCCTTTTATCGAGAACGTTCTCGGTAAAGGCTGAGTTGTCGCTCTCAACCTACCAACGGAGACCGACGACCTATCTCATGTATAGCGCGCGTCGGCCATGGCTGGACTATTTGAAAATTGGTGGTTAACGGATAATTCCTCGCGAACGTTGTCGGCTTGATCACCCGGCATGATTGTGAACAGATATCCGAATATGCTATAAGTTGGGTATGTGAGTCATGCTGGCCACATGAGATGCACATGTAATAACCAACTCTAGCGCCCCTATAGGTGATTGAGAGATGCTTGCTCCTGGTTAATGACTAGACTGTTGTAGCGACGTCTCGCTGCCGATCAGTTTAAATTCACTTGTGGACCGTTGAACTCCATCCAGCGTTGTCGAGGACTCTATGTCTCTACGGTCTTACACCGGGATCGACCAAGTGAGTACGACAAATATTGATAAGGGGAGTCGTGGATAACAAGTGTGGATATTGTGGGTACCCCATACCCATACGGCATGGTTATCCGACTAGTCATAGGGGATAACTTATATCTATGGAATATGTAATAGATCATGACTCGGGTATTACGTTTCCTTGTATATTACGGAACGGCCTAAAGTCCTGGTTTGATAATATTGTAAAGTAGATTTAGGAAACCGATACCGTATTGGTTAAGGTTTCTATCTTGTAATCCTGCCCCCCATCCTATATAAGGTGGGCAGGAGGCCCTCTAGGGGGCAGATGACATAACCTGATCATCAGATCAATACACACCCGGCGGATTCAAATCCCCAAACAGGAGTAGGGTATTACCTCTCATTGAGAGGGCCTGAACCTGTCTAAATCCTTTGTCTCCGCATCCATCCACTTTTAGGTCTCGTGCGCTACCCCCTTTTATTATTGCCGAATTCATGTTTCGACAGTTGGCGCGCCAGGTAGGGGTTGCGTCGAGTTTCCTATCAACGAGTGCGATGGAATCAACTTCATGAGTCGCCGACTTCGTTTTCGCTTTGGGAGTTTTCGCTTCCTCGTCGCCGACAACTTCAACAAGTTCTCTCTGACTCAGATTCAAATCAGTCGGGAAGGCTCAAGACGGCTTTGTTCTCATCTGGTCATCGCCATGTTCGTCGACACCATCCTGTGGTCAGATTAATCTTAAAAAAGAAATATCAGTCGAGATGTTGCATGAACACGCCCGAAGGTTTGCGTCGTTGCATGCCCTGCCATCTGAGATCAATCTCTGGGAGTTCGACGATTTAGTTTTCGACATCACCGGTTCAAGATCATCCATTAAATACATGCCCTGCCATCGGAGGAACCTGATCACTATCAAGCCAAGTCCCACGCGACCGTCGCGACGATTATTTCCAAAATCTTCTCCGACTTGGGATCTGATCAACCATGACTAATTAAAGCAACTCAGCCATCAGCACCGACTCGTGACAGGATTTGCATGTCCGACTGCCACTACACATTGCCATTATATTGATGCAAGCAGTCGGCATCTGTTGGATCTTGCCCAGATGGCTGGCGGACTCACGCACGCATAGCACGCAGCATGCAAGCACAAGCCATACTGCACATACAGATGGTTTCCAATTCGGTATAATCCAGCATGTTCCACATACAGTGCATGTCTGTCACAAGCTGCCGATATGATCCCATGTCCATCCATTAACACATATACGGAGGAGGACACTGAGAACAAAGCTAAGTGTCTTTATTTTCCTTTTTATGTAATATTTTCCATTGAGCAATTTTTTATATCTGCTCATGCTAACTACTCGTCCAGCGCCGGACGCCTAGTTTTATCATTATTTATCATATTGATTTTTAATCTCAGATTAATCTCTTGCTATTTTTTGTTGTTGTTCGCATATAATTACGCGGCACTATTGAGGCGATTAATGCTGGTCATGGAGTCGAGGCGTCTCAGCTTTCCGGTCGATCGGCCGCGAGTCCACTCTGCCGGCTTGTCTTCGCCACCGCCATTGCTGATAACAACAACGACTTCACCGCCGGCCTGCCTCCGTCGCCGCCGAGTGGTGCCTCCGCCTACACGGCTGGCCTATTATGCCGCCGCTGTTGGGCGTCTACGACTTCACCGCCGGCTTGCCTCCGTCGCCGCCGAGTGGTGCCTCCGCCTACACGGCTGGCCTATTATGCCGCCGCTGTTGGGCGTCTACGACTTCACCGCCGGCCTGCCTCCGTCGCCGCCGAGTGGTGCCTCCGCCTACACGGCTGGCCTATTATGCCGCCGCTGTTGGGCGTCTACGACTTCACCGCCGGCCTGCCTCCGTCGCCGCCGAGTGGTGCCTCCGCCTACACGGCTGGCCTATTATGCCGCCGCTGTTGGGCGTCTACGACTTCACCGCCGGCCTGCCTCCGTCGCCGCCGAGTGGTGCCTCCGCCTACACGGCTGGCCTATTATGCCGCCGCTGTTGGGCGTCTACCACTTCACCGCCGGCCTGCCTCCGTCGCCGCCGAGTGGTGCCTCCGCCTACACGGCTGGCCTATTATGCCGCCGCTGTTGGGCGTCTACGACTTCACCGCCGGCCTGCCTCCGTCGCCGCCGAGTGGTGCCTCCGCCTACACGGCTGGCCTAATATGCCGCCGCTGTTGGGCGTCTACGACTTCACCGCCGGCCTGCCTCCGTCGCCGCCGAGTGGTGCCTCCGCCTACACGGCTGGCCTAATATGCCGCCGCTGTTGGGCGTCTACGACTTCACCGCCGGCCTGCCTCCGTCGCCGCCGAGTGGTGCCTCCGCCTACACGGCTGGCCTAATATGCCGCCGCTGTTGGGCGTCTACGACTTCACCGCCGGCCTGCCTCCGTCGCCGCCGAGTGGTGCCTCCGCCTACACGGCTGGCCTAATATGCCGCCGCTGTTGGGCGTCTACGACTTCACCGCCGGCCTGCCTCCGTCGCCGCCGAGTGGTGCCTCCGCCTACACGGCTGGCCTATTATGCCGCCGCTGTTGGGCGTCTACGACTTCACCGCCGGCCTGCCTCCGTCGCCGCCGAGTGGTGCCTCCGCCTACACGGCTGGCCTATTATGCCGCCGCTGTTGGGCGTCTACGACTTCACCGCCGGCCTGCCTCCGTCGCCGCCGAGTGGTGTCCTCGCCTATACGGTTGGTTGGTCACACCACCGTTCATGGGCGTCTACGACTTCACCGCCGGCCTGCCTCCGTCGCCGCCGAGTGGTGCCTCCGCCTACACGGCTGGCCTATTATGCCGCCGCTGTTGGGCGTCTACGACTTCACCGCCGGCCTGCCTTCGTCGCCGCCGACTGGTGTCCTCGCCTATACGGTTGGTTGGTCACACCACCGTTCATGGGCGTCTACGACTTCACCGCCGGCCTGCCTCTGTCGCCGCCGAGTGGTGCCTCCGCCTACACGGCTGGCCTGTTATGCCACCGCTGTTGGGCGTCTACGACTTCACCGCCGGCCTGCCTCCGTCGCCGCCGACTGGTGTCCTCGCCTATATGGTTGGTTGGTCACACCACCGTTCATGGGCGTCTACGACTTCACCGCCGGCCTGCCTCCGTCGCCGCCGACTGGTGTCCTCGCCTATACGGTTGGTTGGTCACACCACCGTTCATGGGCGTCTACGACTTCACCGCCGGCCTGCCTCCGTCGCCGCCGACTGGTGTTTCTGCCTACACGGCTGGCCTATTATGCCACCGCTGTTGGGCGTCTACGACTTCACCGCCGGCCTGCCTCCGTCGCCGCCGACTGGTGTCCTCGCCTATACGGTAGGTTGGTCACACCACCGTTCATGGGCGTCTACGACTTCACCGCCGGCCTGCCTCCGTCGCCGCCGACTGGTGCCTCAGCCTACACGGCTGGCCTATTATGCCACCGCTGTTGGGCGTCTACGACTTCACCGCCGGCCTGCCTCCGTCGCCGCCGACTGGTGTCCTCGCCTATACGGTTGGTTGGTCACACCACCGTTCATGGGCGTCTACGACTTCACCGCCGGCCTGCCTCCGTCGCCGCCGACTGGTGTCCTCGCCTATACGGTTGGTTGGTCACACCACCGTTCATGGGCGTCTACGACTTCACTGCCGGCCTGCCTCCGTCGCCGCCGACTGGTGTTTCTGCCTACACGGCTGGCCTATTATGCCACCGCTGTTGGGCGTCTACGACTTCACCGCCGGCCTGCCTCCGTCGCCGCCGACTGGTGTCCTCGCCTATACGGTTGGTTGGTCACACCACCGTTCATGGGCGTCTACGACTTCACCGCCGGCCTGCCTTCGCCGCCGCCGACTGGTGTTTCCGCCTGCACGGCTGGCCTATTATGCCGTCGCTGTTGGGCGTCTACGACTTCACCGCCGGCCTGCCTCCGTCGCCGCCGAGTGGTGCCTCCGCCTACACGGCTGACCTATTATGCCGCCGTTGTTGGATGTCTACGTCCTCACCGTTGGCTCACCTTCGTTGCCGTCGACTGGTGTTTCCGCTTACACGGCTGACCTATTATGCCGCCATTAGTGGGCATCTTCGCTTTCACCGTCGACCGCCTTCGTCGCCGCCGACTGGTGTCTTCATTGTTATTGATGGACGACTTTGTTCCCACATTGGCCACTTCTGCCATCACCAAGGGGAATATTACAAAGCTAAGTCATCATTTATTTTATTCTTTATATGATATTTTTCCTTTTCCTCTGCCTCACTACACCAATTGGTCTTCCATTGAGTAGTGAGTCGGGGGCTACAGATGTTATATCATATTTTTCATAATATTTATCTTGATTGCTTGCGACATAATCTGAGTACAAAAGTACCTATCGAGTTATGGAGTTCTATCTTCCTATACTTTCCGTTTGGTTTGCCAATGAATGGTTGCCTTTGGGCCGATTCCTAGCACCCGGGGGCTCGTTGGATGGACCGAGTAACGCAAGGTGCTAAGTATTATTCGGAATAAATCAAAAGCATAGAGATGAGATAAATTTATTTTCTGCTCTTAATAATTGCAAAAGTACCCGAGTAGTAAACTCCGATCCGTGAAACTTTGTTCCATTAATGACGAACTCATGTCACTCATATGCATGTTTGGGAAGTGCTTAGGCCGACTCCCAGTGCTTGGTGGCTATGACTAGTTGGGCAGAGCGTTTAAACGTAATGAGTCATCTGCTCGGGGAAATCAAAATTGACAAGAGGAGAAATACATATTTATAAATATTTTAAAATACTTGATTTTTTCTCGAGTATTATATTTATATCAGATACTACTCATCCTATATGTTTGTTCTGCAGGATCCAGATCCAGATATGCATAAAAGGGATTCATGGCTTTAAGCTTATCTCTTACGCTCTAGGAATGGATCAGTCAGAACATCACCACCGGCCGCCTCGTCCGCCGCCGACTGGTGTTTTCGCCTGCACGGTTGGCCTATTATGCCGCCGTTGTTGGGCGTCTACGTCTTCACCGACCGGCTTGCCTTCGCCGCCGCCGACTGGTGTTTTCGCCTGCACGGCTGGTCTTTTATGCCGCCGTTGTTGGGCGTCTACGTCTTCACCGACCGGCTTGCCTTCGCCGCCGCCGACTGGTGTTTCCGCCTGCACGGCTGGCCTTTATGCCGCTGTTGTTGGGCGTCCACGTCTTCACCGACCGGCCGCCTCGTCCGCCGCCGACTGGTGCTTCCGCCTGCACGGCTGGCCTATTATGCCGCCGTTGTTGGGCGTCTACGTCTTCACCGACCGGCTTGCCTTCGCCGCCGCCGACTGGTGTTTCCGCCTGCACGGCTGGCCTTTATGCCGCCGTTGTTGGGCGTCTACGTCTTCACCGACTGGCTTGCCTTCGCCGCTGCCGACTGGTGTTTCCGCCTGCACGGCTGGCCTTTATGCCGCCGTTGTTGGGCGTCTACGTCTTCACCGACCGGCTTGCCTTCGCCGCCGCCGACTGGTGTTTCCGCCTGCACGGCTGGCCTTTATGCCGCCGTTGTTGGGCGTCTACGTCTTCACCGACCGGCTTGCCTTCGCCGCCGCCGACTGGTGTTTCCGCCTGCACGGCTGGCCTTTATGCCGCCGTTGTTGGGCGTCTACGTCTTCACCGACCGGCTTGCCTTCGCCGCCGCCGACTGGTGTTTCCGCCTGCACGGCTGGCCTTTATGCCGCCGTTGTTGGGCGTCTACGTCGTCACCGACCGGCTTGCCTTCGCCGCCGCCGACTGGTGTTTCCGCCTGCACGGCTGGCCTATTATGCTGCCGTTGTTGGGCGTCTACGTCTTCACCGGCCGGCCGCCGCATCCGCCACTGACTGATGTCACCGCTAGCACGGCTGGCCTGTTATAACGCCAACTGATGCTATCTTCTTCACGGCTGGCTACATCGCTGTCACTACTAATAGGCATCAGTATCTTCAACACAAGCTGCCTACGTTTGCCATGGCTGCCGACTGGTTTCTTCACTTCCATGGCTGCATGATTCTGCCAGTGTTGATTGGCCTATTATGCCGCTGTTGTTGGGCATCTACATCTTCATTGCCGGTCGTCTCGTCTGCTGCTGACTAGTGCCCTTACCTCTACGTCTGGTTTATACAGCTACCACTACTGATGGACATCATCATCTTCCGTCGCCGACTGATTATGCTGCCGTCGATTGGTGCTTTTATCTTCACAACTACGCGTCTTCACTACCGGTTTGCTTCTGTTGCCGCCGACTTGTGTTCACTTCATTATGGCAATACAACTTTGTCATCATGGTGGAGCGACTTCATCTTTATTATCTTCGGCACCGGCAAACTCTATTGCTGCTACTTCGCAAGTTTTACTACTTCACCAACCACGACGTCTTTGTGAACCTCGACATCTCGGCATGCAATGCCATGATATTTTACTACAACAAGTGACTCTCCAATATTCAGG
Source organism: Oryza sativa Japonica Group (assembly GCF_034140825.1). Taxonomy (NCBI): domain Eukaryota; kingdom Viridiplantae; phylum Streptophyta; class Magnoliopsida; order Poales; family Poaceae; genus Oryza; species Oryza sativa. The sequence continues at coordinate 15,717,729 of NC_089038.1, read as the reverse complement.
ATTTCTACTTGGACACCTTCAACACATATCTTCAATCAAGCAATGACTACTCGACGACAAGAAGCTATAATTCTCGACTCTATGTTCAGTTGTTTCTCAACTAACCAAAGAGTCGGGGGCTACACAAATATAAGGCTCAAAATTTGACAAATTTTATGTCAAGCTGAAGAAATCAATTAATCAGCCAATGAGTCAACTCCAGGAGTCTTTATCTTCATCTTTGCTTCGGAGCAGATGTTCTACTTCAGCAACTTGGAGATTATGGATATCCCATATCTACTCAGCGCTGCCATAATCTACTCCAAAATTCTCAAGTATCAAGTTCAAGATTTAATCTACATGTTCGGGAGTTTGGAGTTATCAACCAATCAGCTCGGTTTAGACGAGTTGGACAACAACATCTACTTTCCTCCAAGTGAAGCATCTACAACAGCTGTAACACTAAGTTCTACAGTCATCTTCGTAAATCAAGAAGCATTGCATCAGTTTTCTTTATGCACACGCTCACATCAAGGAAACTTCTCAAGCTTCGATATCTTCTCAATGGTTTGATGGATTGTTGTCACTGACATCATCACCAGCACGTTTACTTCATCGGCCCTGACGTCTCCGCCGTTGCTAAGGGGTGACTACGTCCTCGCCGTCGGTTACTTTTGTCATCACCGACTTTCATCGCCGACTTGTTATTTCGTCTTCACGGTTGGCCTACTATGCAACTGCCGATAGAGGATCTCATCGTTATCATGGACTGCTACATTACTATTGACTGGATCAACGACATGGTTATCTTCATCAACATCCTGTCAAGTCTCTTCAACATAGCCTACTCTGCTGCCGTTGATGGGCAACTTCGTCATCATAGCCGGCTATCTCTGTTGCCGCTAATCATCATTACCGTCGGATGCGTTTGCCATCGCCGACTATTTTCTTCATCTTCATAATTGGTGGATTTCGCCATCACCGTTGATGCGCGTCTACGTCTTCATCGTTGGTTTGCTTTTGTCACCACCGACTGTTCTTTCGTTGTTGTTGGGCGCCTACATCTTCACTGCTAGCTGACCTGACTGTTGCCGACTGGTTTCTTCACCTCCATAGTTATGCAACTTCATTACATTTGATTGGCGGCATCTTTACTACCACTGACATCTTCCGTTACTTCTGATGAGCAATTTCGTCTTCATGTTGGTCATTTCATCTCCATGCCGAATGCGTCAGTTATTGCCAATAGACAATTTTGACTATGACAGAAGGACAAGCTATATGCTCAGGGGCTCATCAACTCAAGCGTGAGGATTATATCTCCAATTTGGACTTGTTCCGGATACATTCCACATGGATTCATAGTCATGAGTCTATTTTCTATGCTCAAAGACTGGACCAATTATTATTCCCCGTAAGGGCTATCAACCGAATACTTGCGCCAGTCGGGATTCAATTATTATATTTATTTTGGAGTATCCCATAAGGGATAATCATTCAGATCAGAAGCTATTCATATGAGCTACACTTGGTCTATATTACCCGGAAGATTTATTACTCGGGAGCATGTTACACGCGTCATCCTTTAAAGGGTGTCGAAGGCATATTTTTTGGCCTAGGCCTAATATGTCTGCAGCCCATATTTTCAGGTGTGGCCTGTCACGTTCTTTTAGGGACTTAGGCACTTTTTGCTTAGGCCAAAGTGCGCGTGATCAAGTGCCCAATACCTTAAAATCCTTTTATACCGCAGTTACTCAACTTTTTAGGAGTTGGTACAATGCATCTTAAAAGGTGTCAAACAGTAAAGCTTTATATAGCTGGCCCGCTGACTTTTTTATATAGTCATGGTGCTGTTTGGGTTTTTAAGCAATTGATTGGATACAATATCATTGCTTTTTGCCACGTAAGTGTGCATTTTTATTGACCAATATTATGGCTTAGGCTGATTATATATTGTGGTCATTTTTCAGGCGGTTGGTAAATCCTTTATGAGTTTATTTACTCGGATTTTATACCACATATGCCATATATTTCCAGGTGTGGTGAAACCATGTGTCTTCTAGGGACTTAAGTACATCTGTTAAAGCAGTGTGCGCATGGCGTATGCCCAATACTTTGGAAATTTCTTTATTCACAATATGCAAGCTTCTTTATAGCTATTTTGCTATATCACTCATCATATTTTACAAAGCGGTTGGTATATCACTCGGATCATGTTATTTGGAGGATTCACACCGCATATGCTATATATTGATATCAAGTCACTTGGTTGATTACGATTATCAAAACCACTCGGTTGGTTGGATTATTTATTCCTTGACTATATGCTTGGTTTGTTCAATTAACCACATTGTCGGGGGCTACACCTATTAGGTGTATCTAGTCGGTGCACCTGACTTTATTTTCCAGCCCTCCACAGTCTTCAGATTTGGTAAAAGTACTCGGGAGACCATGACAAAGATGATTGAAGCACTCGGCTTTGGAGTAATCTGGTTCGAGAGAAGATTATCTTTTCGACTGCGAAGGTCTCAGGGGCTACTGTGGATATTGTGGGTACCCCATACCCATACGGCATGGTTATCCGACTAGTCATAGGGGATAACTTATATCTATGGAATATGTAATAGATCATGACTCGGGTATTACGTTTCCTTGTATATTACGGAACGGCCTAAAGTCCTGGTTTGATAATATTGTAAAGTAGATTTAGGAAACCGATACCGTATTGGTTAAGGTTTCTATCTTGTAATCCTGCCCCCCATCCTATATAAGGTGGGCAGGAGGCCCTCTAGGGGGCAGATGACATAACCTGATCATCAGATCAATACACACCCGGCGGATTCAAATCCCCAAACAGGAGTAGGGTATTACCTCTCATTGAGAGGGCCTGAACCTGTCTAAATCCTTTGTCTCCGCATCCATCCACTTTTAGGTCTCGTGCGCTACCCCCTTTTATTATTGCCGAATTCATGTTTCGACAACAAGAGATGCCTTTGTGGATACGGTTTGTTTCCATATGCTTATCAGTTGCCCCAAGGTGATCGAGCGATGCCTACTCCAGGTTTTCAACCAGATGGTCGTAGTGATCTTTTGACACCTAACGCGACAGTCAACATGGTCATGATAACAACAACCGAGACTGACAGGATTGCCGTAGTCACCCGGACGACAACGTCTAGGACTAACAAGATTAGGGCGACAACGGACAAGGTTAACGACATCATGACATCACATGGCGACGACGAAACTCCAGATCCCAAGACTTCCAGAGGGCCCGAGGTTGAGGCCGTAGGTCCGGGAGTTGAACCTCTGACTACGATAATCCCTCATCGACTTCGTCATCGTCAGGAGGCAGTTCTTGCAGGTCACGAGAACGCCGTCCATCTGTTTGTCACGCCCGGAAATTCACTGGTAATTTCTGGACTTATTTGTGCATAAAATCCTCGTCCAAGAATCAGCCGAGGTACACAAACTGACAATTTAATATACAAATCCATCATAATAATAACGTTATATACTTACAAAAGAATAGAAAACAGCAGCGGAAAAACAGTCTAGCGATGGCTCCAGCTCCACTCCCACAGGCAGCTCAACTGGGGTATAAGCCAAACGTCTTCTCCTTCTGGATCCTTTTTCTTCAACTGAGGTTTGATTGATTATTGCAAGGTGAGTACATGGAATACTCCGCAAGCCACATAGCAAATATGCAAGTGCACAAGGATACCAAAAGGATGGTATATTATAGGGCTCATTTGCAAAAGCAGCATTTAGCAAACATTCAGGAGTAGTAAAACAGTAGAGTAATTAATCATTAATATTAATCAACACTAAACAGGCTTGTACCCACTCAATTTATGACAGGATAAAGTTGAATTGTTAGTTGGCATTCTGGGATGTAAGATTGGTTCTCTACCTTCTTTGGGATTACTTTTGGGCACCATATGGCCTAGAGTGGTGGACTTTGCTCTGTTAGTAGACAGCATAGAAAGAAGGCTGACAGCATGCTCCATATTTCTGCCTCATGGAGGAAGATTAACATTGATCAATCCAGTCCTTTCATTAATCCCAACCTACTAATGTCCTTATTGCAGCTACCAGTTCTAGTCATCAAGGCCATTGACACAGCTCGAAAGAACTGTCTGTGGAGGGGGAATAACCCTTCTTCTACAAGGAAATCTCTAACCTCCTGGGACAGGGTGTGCACCCCTAAAGAGAAAGGAGGTTTAGGAGTGATCAATCTGAGAGTTCAAAACACAGCGCTCCTCCTAAAGCACATGGTCAAATTCTATAATGGTGCTGATTTACCCTGAGTAAAGCTGATCTCACAAACATATTATGATTCTAAAGTTCCACACTTGATCGTGAATAAGGATTCATTTTGGTGGAGGGATATCACATCTCTTGCAGACATCTTCAAGGGAATAGCCAAATGTGAAATCAGGACAGGAACAACTGCCCTTTTCTGGAATGATCTATGGAATGATGATTTTAAATGCACTAGCTACCCCAATCTTTTTGCTGTGACCATGTATAAAACTGATTCAGTGAAAGCCATGTGTTCAAGACCTTTAGAAGATTCTTTTACCCTACCCCTCTCAGATGTGGCCTATTTTGAATTTTTGCAGCTACATCAATCTGAACATACAGTCAGGAATGGGGGATGCTTGGAATTTTATCTGGGGTTCAGACAAGTACACAGCTAAGAAATTTTATAAGCTTAACTTTTCTGCGTTACAACCCTCCAGACCCATGATTTGGTTGTGGAAAACAAAATGTGTCATGAAGATAAAAGTTTTTGCTTGGCTCCTGTTCTGTGACAGACTCAACACAAGAGATATGCTGGATAGAAGACATTGTGCCAAAGAAAATGATGACCTCACATGTGTTTTGTGCAATGCGGATTGCAGAGAAACAAGGTTACATCTTTTCTTCTCCTGTCCGTTCAGTATCAGTTGTTGGCAGCACCTGGGAATTGAGTGGAATCATAATTTGGAGTTTTTCCAAATGATCGCCCTAGCAAGAATCAAGTTTGCTCAGACGGGCTTCCTGGAGATTTTCTTTTTGGTAGCTTGGCACATATGGAAGCAAATGAATGGTTTAATCTTTCAAAACGTTCAACCCTCCTTCCAAGCCTAGAGATCACTTTTTGTCAAAGAAGTTCTTCTGCATATATGCAGAATGAAGGATCCCTTAAAGCAATTTGTTTTTAATTGGGTACAAACCATATAGTCTTTCTTGCGGTTTCCTCTTGTAACTCTGTAACCTTGTAAATATTTTTCAATCTTTATAAAATTACAATGTTGGGCAAAGCCTTGGCAGTAATTCCGGTAAAAAAAAACACTGAACAGCACACCCATGCTGCACAGGCCCAACCATCCTGAATAACCATACCCGGCTGTACAGATCTAACTCCAAACCAGGAGCTAAGTAAATTATTATTAGTTATAGCATCAATAATTATCGTGAGAGGTCTTAGACTAATCATGAAAAACATTGCTCAACCCGTCCATGACCGCGGGTACGGCTATTCGAATAGTTTTACTCTGGCCAGAGGTTTACAAATTTACCCACAAGACACAACTCCACAATATGTCACCATATCATCATGTGCCCATGCTGAACATGTCACCATTTGTATAGTTGTGACAAGACCCCTCACATAGCTCAACTCAAAGCAGTGCACCTTTCCTGGATCATAATCACCCCCTCAAAAAACCAGACGCATGGACTCCACAGCGACCCCCACGGACTTCTCGCCGCTTCACAGTCTGGCGCACCAAAATGAGCCTTGCTATACAAAGTGTCTAGCCGTTGCCCATTCTGACTTGTCGTTAGTATGGTTAATGTCTCACAACAGTAGCTCGTGAACTGGTCCTTAATTGTTATGAGCACGACCATCAAAACCATGTGCTCACAACCCACCATTAATCAAGTTTTAGTTCACAATTAGTTAATAACCAATCACGATTGACCATCGTGAGCTACCATTAAATATCCATAAGTCATAGTGAAACATGATTTATCTCATTAATGAGCTATTGTTTCTAAGCATGGCTAAGCATCTATTATAAGCATATAGCTGAACCAAACCAATATATAAGGTTTAAGCTAATCAAATTATAACCCATACGAAAATAAAGTCATCTTCGGCCATAATTAATTGGGAAAGGCTCACCACCCGATGACATTCGAAAATAATGTAGGAGTTCAAATAAAACAATAGCTTTAAACGGGTTCAACATGATCAAAGGGTTATTTGGGATCTGTGTGACTTGCCTTGCAATAATCGGTCTCCAGTTAGTCTTCTGGAACACTTCCGATGCACTCACGAACCTTCGACACAACGGAAACGACAAGCTAACACACAAAATGAGGAAAAAGACTAAGAAACTCCAAATAAACAGTACATAAAAAGTAAAAAAACATGTAGATCATTATTTTAGATGAATTATGAGACTTGAACGGCCTCATTCCGACTTTATATGAATTAGTTATGAATTTTACAAAATTAATTCCAATTAAAGCCTATTAAAGAAAAAACTATTCCAAATTGATTAAACAATTTACAAACGATTTATAACTGAGATTAAAGATTAAAACAACCTCCAGAAATTATTGGAACGAATTTAGTAAACGACATATAGTAAAAAGAACTAATATGCCATCGAAAAGGGATAACAGGATTTATATTGATTTTTGGATGGCTGAGAATAAACTTGACCGAGTTGACCAAGATCGGATGGCTCGGATTGATCTGGCAAGCGAACCTCAACGAGTCAATTCTACGTGACACGGGATCACCCAAATGATCAACCGAAACCAGCGAACGGAACCGGCAGCTCTGAACGGCTCTAAACTAAAGGACGACTCAACGTGGATGAACGAACGAAACACGAGAAACACCTCGTTCGAACGAACGAGCTAACGGCTCAACTATGGCTGCGGCTAAACCGGTGAGCTAGACACGATTCACGATAAAGCCCTGGTACTACAAACGATAGGTCGGTAGGAATTTAGGGATGCACCTACGGCTTTGCAACTCAGCTACCGGGCTACGGGCAATGAACAAACCACAACATCGACGACTCGGGATAGCGGTGGTGTTGCATGGTCTGGGGCAGCGGCTAGGGAGCGACGGTGACACGGTTTAGCAGCGGCACGATTGCGGCAACGACTCGGCAAGGCGCGGCAGCGGCAATGACCCAACAACGACTTAGCAAGACGGCTACCGAGCGGTAGCAATGGCTCGGCTGAGCCGGCAATGCGGCAGCGGCTACGGTGCATTGGCGAGGCGGCTAAGCGGCAAGCAACATCACGTGGCTAGGGTTAGGGCGACGGCACAGCCGGTAGCGACGGTGCACGGGCTAGGGCAGCAACGCGCCGAGCAACAACACGATAGGCATGGCTGTGGCAAAGCGGTAAACAGTGGCAGCGGTAGCGATGCACGACAGCGGTGGCTGCTACAAGCGGCTCGGCAAAGCGACGGCAACGCCGCACGACGTGCAGGCGCAGCAGTGGCGACATGGCAGCGATGACGCAGCAAAGGCGATGCCGCAGCAGCGGCAACAGCAAGCGACACGGCCGACGTGGCAAGGCGGCAGCCGGCACGGACTCTGGCAGCGGCGCAGGGCTTGGACAGCAGCGGCGACACTAGGCGGCGGCGTGCAGCAGCTGTGGCACAGCGAGCAGCGAGGCGGCGGCATCTAGTGGCACAGCGACACGACAAGAGATGCGCATGGCAGCGGCACAACAGCGACTACACGAAGACATGAACGCAGCTACACAAAGATTAAACCTAGGGAACGGAAAGGAGGCCTCACCGGGGAAGATCGAAGAGGAAGACGGCGACGATTCGGTGGCAACACACGATGATGATGACGACGCTAGGACCAAACAAGATTAGATTAGAATAGATTTTTTTTTTGCGGGGAAGATTAGAATAGATTAAGTCCCTAGGGATAAACTACACCGGTAAACGACATGGGAGAGAGGAGAGCTCACTGGAGAAGATGACGGCGATGACCAAGACGACAACGGCGAGGGGTGACGACAAGCAGCAGCGGCGGCTAGGGTGCAGGAGGCGGCTAAACAGGAGGAGGAGGAGGCTAGGGGCGGCTGCAACAAAAACAGGAAACAGGAGGGGAGAGGACGGCTTATATAGGGGAGGATTGAATAAGATTAGGTGGGGCTGAGGGAGGCACGGCAGAGGGGGAGATGGATTCCTACTTGGAACGCAAGGAACCATGCCGGGAAAACCTAGGGTTTGGCGGAGAGATAAACTCGAAAATGAATCCAAATTCGCGCCGGATTCAAAGGGATAAAGTCAGATTTTGGGGGCCATAGGTAGAGGAGGATAAGAGGAATATTTCCCCTCAACCAATTTTCGAAATGAGCCACACTATCGGCCGGATTTGATGGAGGAGGCGGCGATGCACAGGCTCGGGACGGCTGGCTCAGGCTCTGTCTGGCGCTGGAAGATGAACAGTAGCGTGGGCAGGAGAGGTAGACTTTTTGCTGGGCTGAAAAGAAAAGAAGGAAGTGATAAGAAATAGACTTCCCCGAAGAAGAAGGAGACCTGGCTTTGTCTGGAGCTGGAAGATGAACAGTAGAGCGGGGACGAATAGTAGACTTTCTGCTTGGCCGAAAAGAAAAGAAGAAAGGGAAAAGAAATAGACTTCCCTGAAGAAGAAGGAGACAGGAAGGAAGCAGAGATAGGCAAAGAGGAAGGACGGGCTGAGGACAACAGATAGACTTTTCCAGTTTCAGCACGAAAAGGAAAAGGGAATTTAATTTACTTTTCCAATTAAATTAATCACTAAAATAATGCTTGAATTGTTAAAAATACTTCCAATTCTCGAATAATTTCAAGAAAAATTCAGAAAGTACTTGAACACTATAAGTATTTAAAAAATTATGAACAGACCATTTAATGATTAATTTAATATTTAAATAATTGCTGAATTGCTCTTTGTATTATTAAAATTAGTAATTGAGCTCTGAAAAATCCGAGAAAATTCCAGAGAGTATAATTAACCACAGAGAATTTAATAAAAATTAAATTCAGCAAAGCTTTATATTTAGGAAATTTTATTTCCCAAATTTAACTTCACTTGTAAATTAATGAATAATTAATATAAATTCTAATAACAATTTATAAATCCTAAAACGAAAATCAGGATGTGACACTGTTACTCTGGATTCTCTTCAAATGGCCAAGTTATGACTATAACTGGACTTCGACTAACGGTGTAGCGATTCTCCCACTACTTATGCAATTTGTTAAGTACAACCATACACCTGGTCTTCGCCTAGTGTGCTTGTTGTGTCATCATCTACGTCAATTTCTGTAAGTGTTTATATGTACAATATTTGTCCGTTGATCCTCTTTTCTTACATCGCCTCGTCTTGAAGTCAGTCCTATTGTTCCTTTACGCTGTTCTGACAGAGCCTCCGAGAAACCTAAGGGGATTTCGGCTAGGGACGCCCAGAGTTGATAAGGCTTTGTTAGATGCTGCAGAGCCAAACGACCATGTCAGAGTGCTCACTGGATGTGTATTAACTAAGCCGTGTAATCGAGAATTGGTTTTCCCAACTTCACGGCTGGGGGCTAGGATTTGCCATCCTCAGCTTGGTTCGTTATAAGATTTAAGTTGCCTTTGTGGAAAATGGTTTTTCCAAAAAAGCAGCTGGGGGCTAGGAGTACTGTCGCACCCTGAAGTTCCCCTCCTTGCTTTAAAATCCTTAAAATGAATCCTCCGAAGAAATGATTTAATTTAACCTAGAGTTGAATCTTTAATTAATAAATGCATTTAATAAACGGAATCGACATGTGGAATTTTTCTTGGATTCTACATGTCAAAATATGCTAACAGGATTTTTAGTGGAATTTTCAGAGCCTTGGAAATAATTTTAACCCATTAGAATAATCAAAGTGCAATATTTAATCCCTGGGAATTCCTTTTTTTTTCTTTTTCTTTTTCTCTCTTGTTGGGCCGTCGGCCCATCACCTCCCGCGCCCCCTTCCTTACCGGGCCGGCCCGTTTTCCCTCCTCCTCCCGAAGGCCAGGCCGACTCCCCCTCTCTCCCTCGGGCGCTGACAGGTGGGGCCACCTGTCAGCCCCTTCCCCAACCTCCAGCCGCTCCCCAAGCCGGCGACCGCCGCGCCGCCCACTTTCTCCGCCTTCCCCGCGCCCCCACTCCCGCACACCCCGCCTTCACCGCACCCACGCCCCCACTCCCGCTCGCGCCCACGTCGCAAGATGGCCGGGATTCGAATTCGAATCCCGCCTCTCTCTCTCTCTCCCCTCCCCCAACTTCCCCCGCAAACTTCGGCGAAATCGAGCCACTCCCGACCGTTCCCGACCTCTCCGCCCCTATATAATCCATCTCCACCTCCTCCTCCTCATTTTTCCTTTTTTCGCCGGCCTCTCCCGAGCTCTCCACCGCTCTCGCACCGTGCACCAATCCGCCGCTGGCTCTTCCATTGCTCCGGTCGCCTCTAGCCGCCGCTAGGGTCGCCGCCGCACCGCACCGTCGCCGCCGTCGGGTTCGCGTGGCCGAACCCCACCTCGCCCACACCTCCTCCGTCGAATTCCGCCATCGGAGGCCGCCGTCCGCCGTGCGCCAGTGAGCCTTTCCTTAGCCGCCGCCGTCGGCCACGGTTCCCGCTCGCCGTGGACTCCCTCTCCCCCTCTAACCCCTCTCTTTTTCTCTCTTAGGGAGTCTCGGAACCCGTCGGCCGCTCGCCGTCGTTCCCCGGCCATCGCCGTCGCCGTTCGCCGTCATCTTCCTCCACGCCGGCCAACTCATGGTGAGGCGCCTCTCCTCCTCTTTTCCCCTCCCTCTCCCTCCTAGCGCCGAGCCAGGCCGAGCCGCCGCTTCGGCCGTGCGCCGCCGCCTTCGCGTCGCCGCCTTCGCGCCGCCGCCTCCCGCCGCCGGTTGCCGTCACCGGCGACGCGTGCGCCGCCGCCCTTGCCATGGCGGGCCGGCCGGCTTGATGCCGAGCCCGGCCGATGCCTCGCCACTCCCCTTGGGCCGGTGCCGAGTGGGGCCCGCCTGTCAGTGCCCCTCTTTTCCCCCTTGTGTCACCGACTAATGGGGCCCGCATGTCGGCGCCGCCCCCCTCCTTGATGACGTCAGCCCTGGGATATATTGCGCAATTAAGGTTTTTCTTTTTATAGTAAAAACACAGTGAATCTTCTAAAATTCATAGAAAATTCATCCGAGCTCCGTTTAAGCCCATTCAAGTCTCAGTAAATCAAGAAAAATGTGTAGAATCCATTAAAAATGGTTTTGTTCTCTATTTCAGTAGTCTTATAGCATGTTTGTATTATTTTCTTTGTATGTCGCTTAGATTTCGGCTCTCCCGACGCTCCGGTGTACCTTGAAATAGTCGCCGAGGTTCCTCCAGCAGCAGTGTAAGGCAAGTCATGCTTGTCACTTGAACATGTTGATCCTATATTGCAAATGCTCTACCATTTTCCCTTAAATACTGCATCGTTTTAAAATGTTACTATGGGATGTTTACCTACTGTTACAACCATGCTCCTTTATTATCTTGGGATATAACATGACTAGAGATTGGACTAGGGATTGCTTAGCCTTGCTTAGTTCAACTAGCACACAATGGGGGACTACATTAATGCATAGATATTAGATTCTAGTAATGATGTTGGTTAATGCCACCGCTCCGGTGTCGGTTAATTAAAATATATTAAATGGTGGGCTGTGGGTGCATGGTTTTGATGGTCATGCCCATGGCAATTAAGGACTGGTTCGCGGGATGCCTTGGAAGAACTTATTGTACTTACCACAAGCGAGCGTGGGCAACGGCTTGGCCCGTAGTGTAACTTTCCTCTAGCTGACGCATCCAGGCAAGGGTGGGCGTGATGGAGTTTGGATGGGCCCTGCGACGGCCTATCCGGCTTCCGGATTCACCTAGGCACGAGAGGGGACTGCCCGCTACCTTGCGAGGAGTGGGGGTGAAACCTGAGGTGTGGTGTGCTTGGTTAGAGGGGGTTATGCGAAAGGTCCTGTCACGGCCTCTTTCCGGTATGTCGTGGTGCCATGTCGACGCACGGAAACGTGTCGTGGGGCTGTGTCTTGTGGGTACAGTTGTACACCTCTGATCAGAGTAAAACTATTCGAATAGCCGTGCCCGCGGTTATGGGCGGTCAACCAAATTCACCGTGATTAGCTCACCTTAGTGTAGTCTGATGGAACTGATTAGTTCAGGTGGTTGGTTGGGCCTGTTGCAACGTGGTGTAGCGTTGAACGGTGGATGGTTAATATTGATTAATTATTACAACTGTTTTACTGCTTTCAACTACTGTTTATAAATGCTCGCTTTATGCCAAAGAACCTCTCTAGCTACCCTTTGGTAATATCCTGCATCATACCTCTGTTCTGGTATGACTTGCTGAGTACAGTGGGTAGTACTCAGTCTTGCTCTATTTTTCCCCAACCCCAGAGTTTGGGTATGCGTCAGATGGCGGTTTCTCCGAGGAGTAGGCTTCGTCCGTGCCGTCGAGGATGCCTGTGGAGTGTTGTTTCCGCTGCCGTTCAAGTCAAGGCTTAGCTCCAGCTATCTTTTGTTTTTCCGCTGCATTTATGTAAGACTTTTATAATGTTTGTAAGACGTGGATCTGCATGTCAACTTTGTCGTTTGTGTACCCCGGCCGATCCTGGACAGGGATTTTAATGCACATTCTGCTTGGGATTCTATTTAGGAATTCCTGGGCGTGACAAGTACCGAACTCCGTTTGCTGAGGACAAGTCTGGCGAGAATACTCTTTTATTGCCACACGCAGATTCAATTTATTCTCAAATTTTCCATACATATTATACCATGATACCCTTGATCGTTCGCTCGGGGGCTATTTCTGTTTAATATTTTGTTCTATTGATTTCAGGAAAATTCCATTCAACGTTGTCGAGGACTCTAGGTCTCTATGATCTTACATCAGGATCGACTAAAGCGAGTTCAGCAAATGTTTTGAGTATTGATTTCAGGAAAGTCGGACATTAGAACAGTCAAGTCAAATTTCAGGGCTTTGTCGCACACTTTACGACTACTCGATTACTCAAGGACGGTTGATGGAGCTCGACAAGGAATATGGAAAGAAGCGATGGTGTACCCGCTGAGATAAAATTTCTTGACTTCAATCCAAATTCTCGATTACGATAAGACAGGAGACTTAGTCGCATGCTCCATACCTTCTCAGTTGACATCGTGATTAACCTAGACAAAACCAGTATGGCGCTGTTGATGGCTGTTAAGTACCAAATTAACGCCGTCAATACCTGCATAAAACCATAAAAGTAAAACATTCAATGTAGTGGTAGGGTTTATTTCTAACCATTTCCACGAGTGTTGGTGTATATTTGGATGCAGGTGACGAACCACCAAAGTTGAGACAAAAAATACATAGAGGAGGATGTGAATTAAACATCCATATTCCAGCCTATGGAGCTTTGGACCCAAAAACCTAATGAAACACATTCAAATGGGCCAATTGCAAGTACATTTGGGCTAAGGGGTTATCCACCAAAGCCTATGAGAAAATTCGGAGCAAAATGGGCTAGAAAGGGTTTGGCCGAACCAAGTGGTTCGGCCGAACCCCTAGCTGCGCCGTTCGGCCCCAAACTTCACAGGCCGGCAGTTACCGACTTGCCACGACAGTTTCTACCGACTTTACTTGAATAACCGTCATCTGCTGGACACATGGCACTAGGAGGATAAAGATGCTCATTGGATGCTTGGAGGATCTCCACTCTCTCAAGTCACCTCCACACTATAAATACCCTTCTCCTCTCCCTCATTCACACACACCAAAGCACGAGCTGAATTACAAGAGGCTCTAGTGTACTTTATTGTATATTAGAATAGGGAGAGAGAAAGGTAGAAGGAATCGGAGGAATCCCGGAGTTGTCTGTTATCTCCTCTTACTTTTGTATCTTGTTAATTACTCTGCTTTAATAGAAACATTATTCTGAGCAATTAAGGTTTGCTTAGTGAGAATTACTTCTTGGTTAGTTAATTGCGTAGACGCGGTGTCTGGGTAATTAATCTCCAGTGGTTGCTGCATATCCTACAGTACGTTTGAGGTGGGTATAGAGGTGGTGACAGCCCTCAAGAGCACTTAAGTCCTCCCTGTCCGGGTACATAGTAGAGCGACATCTGGGAACAGCGGGTTGCCAGTGCCTAAAGTATTGCGTTAGGATTAATGTTAAGCTTTCCCTAGACACTGTTTCTCATTAGGAAATCCTCTCTGCCCTCTGCCCACATTAGCTTTGTGTCCTTGGATGAACCAGAGGAAGAGATAATCACACACGTTCCCTTGGATTCGATACCCTTGGAATACTCCGTAGGGGAAGTGCTACATCGGTATATCCGTGCTTGAGGATTTTATCTGTGACGTTAAGAAATACCAACATGCGCCTGCGGAGGCCGATAAGAGGGATCTAGCGCTATCTCTGATCACACCGAGAATGGTCAAGAGAGCACGACAACAGTTGTTCCAAGGTTTTCGGTCGAGAACATCAACTCGCTCATGGTTATGGATACCACATACCTAATAGTAGTTGACTAAACTCGGCAGAGCCCACCACATATCATGTCTTATACAAAATCATACCTCGTATATAGAAGGAGTTTCGGATAAGGAAGTACGAATAGAGTTCTACATAGAAACTATAAGGACTACTCGGATTGTAGCCATATTGGTCTCCCTAGTCCTATATGGACAAGGGGACATCTATGGGTTTAAATAAACCCCCTAGGAGGAGGGGGAGAGGACAATCAATACACAAGACATATACAAGCCAACACACGCCAAGACATGCCGCCGGATATCGATATCAGAGATATGCCTAGACAGACTCAATCTGGTGCCTGCAGAGGCCAACGAGAGGGATCTAGCTCTATCTCTGATCTTGCCGAGTGCGGATTCGAGTAGGAAAACTACCCCGTTGTCGACTACGTGATGGTTTTCTAGGCCGCCAAGTTGACAACGGCTAGATAGGTTATCCTAAATATTGCACTAGTGTGATTATGATGAATAAGAGCAACACCGGCTTCGGCCAACAGGAGTAGGGCTATTACCTGACAAATAAGGGGCCCGAACCTGTATAAAAATCCTTGTCTCCATTTCTTTTACTTCAATCTCGCATATAACCTGGTACCAACGATCCCCATACTATGCAAAATACCGTAGTCGTGATACCAAACATCAACAATACCGCTATAGCACTTCACCTTTGGGTGACCACAAAAGGATAGTGAACTCAGGGAACGTATGTAATCTACCTAAGGCTAAGACTGTTCAAGGACAACAACTATCGGTAGGATAGCTAGGCTAGAAAGGATTTTCTATATGTTTTCACTATCTAAGCTAAGTAAATGTAATTTTCTAACTGCTGCTTCGGGCACCGATCCCTGCTGGTCTGCCAGCGTGGTTCCGGCTATAGCTGTATGATGTATCCGAACATGGAGGATTACTAGGACGGGATTCTGGGATATCATCACCTGTCGTCTACCTCTAACAAATCCGTGGGATACACAAAAAACAAATATAATCTCTAACCTAGACACCACGTCTAAGTTATTAATTACTACTCTAATACTTGCGCAGGAATTTCCTCCTTTATCTAGAGCCCTAGTACTAGAGCACTTAGTACAAATACTAAACAATAAACCCGCAAAGATGAAAATTTATCTCACTTAGACTAAGTAATTAAATAACAAAAGAAAGGATCCTGAATGCTTACTTGATAGAAGAAGTTTCTCTGAAACCGGAGTAGAGTGCACCGACAGCTCCGGTACTCCTCAAGAATTCCTCCTAGAAATCTACACTCGCCGAGGTAGAAGTCGAAGAGAGCGCCAAACTTCCGGGCACTCCTCCAGAGATTCCCTAACTCTCTACCTATTTTCTAATGTACAAAAGATACAATAGAATCTCTTATAATTCAGCTCAAAGTTGTGTGTATTGGAATGAGAGCCTCTCATCTTTTATAGGCTCCAAATGACGGTTATGACCATGGGAAATGACCAAAATACCCTCCAACCATCATTGGGGAGTAATCATGGCCATCCACGTGGAACAGATGGCAGGAGGCGCCACGAATGGTTCGGCTGAACCCAAAAACACTCCTCCCGGCCTCTCCTTCGGCTGGGAGGTTGCTTATTGGGCCCCCAACATCATGTACTACGATTTTTTTCCAATTCTAAGTGGTTTTGATTGACATATGGACCCTCCAATCCGTGTAAACGTGTCCTGATTGTGCGGATGTGTATTTTGTTGCATGACGGGTGTGTTTTCTCCTTAAAACACTTGCATACGCATATTTCACCAACACTAGTGGAAATGATTAGTAATAATCCCTACCACTGAGTTGGATACCATATTTTATTTCATTATATGCAAGCATTGATGGTCCAATATTATGATTTAAGAACTGTCAATAGTGGTTTTCATACAAAATCCTTGCATACATATATTTCACCGATACTTGTGAAAATGATTAGTAATAGCCACTACCACTAGGTTTGATGTTTTATTTCAATTGCTTATATGTAGGAATTGATGGTCGGATTTGGTATTTAAGGACCATCAACAGGGTTCATCTCTCCCTCCTTACCATGCACAGGGCTGTGGTTCCCTCTGACGGGTGTGGCAATGGCCTCTCCCCTCCCTAGCGCTGCAGTGACCAGCACTACCTAAGCCAGCGCCACCCCTCAAGCTCGGAAGTGATGAGCACTGCCGACTGCCAACGTTGATGCCTCTCACCAAAGCTAGGCGGCGGCAATAGAGTAGGCGAGGAATACTACACCATGACATAAAATTACCGGCAGATGTGTATTAGCAAAAATATAGAATTATCTACTAACTACCTGTTGGTAAAAGGTTTGAATGGACCATATGTCAGCAATGCTACAATATAGGAGTAGGAATCTATTTCTGTCAGCAATTCTATATAACTTCAGGTCAAAGTATATGTCGGTAATACTAACTTTAAAGTCAGACTATGTGTTGGTAAAACTTGCCAATCCATCATGTGCCACCAAAGTTTCATCCGTGTGTCACGCCCGTGATAAATTCATCCCGAAATAAAAATCATTCTCTAAATGGAATAATAGAATTAATTAAAATTCGAAAAGAAATTGGCAAATACTAAAATACGTACAAGAAAAATTCGAATGTTGTCCGGAGATTTTTTGTTAAATTCTCCGTGGTCTAAAAAGAGCCCTCAAATTTTACTTGAATTTTCAGAGCACCGAAAATATTATTAAGCAACAAAAACAATTATCAGAGTTTATTAAAAAGAAAAACCTAAAATTAATCCCCCTCCTCCCTTTGGGCCAAGTCTGGTCCAAAGTCCTCCCACTCTCTCCCGGCCCGCGGCCAAAGTCCTCCCTTCCTCCCTCTCTTTCTCTCCCTCTCCTTCTCTCCCTCCTTCTCTTGGGCCTCCCCTTCCCCTCCCGGCCCACTCCCTCCTCTCCTCCTCCTTCTGGGCCGCCCCTCCCCTCCCTCCTTCCCTCTCGGCCCAGACGCCCGGCCCAAATCAGGCCGAGCCGAACCAGCCGCGTGCACGCGCGCCGATTGCGACCGCGTGGGTCCCACCCCCGGTCGTCGTCAACCTCCAGCCGCCCGGCCTCCTTCCTCTCTCTCTCTCCCGTGCAAACATAGCTCCTTCCTCCCCCCAAATCCGCCTCAATCCAATGCCTACATTCAAATTAAATTAGGGGAATGGAAACCCCATTACTCCCTCTTCAATTCCCCTAATTTTTCCCCTTGAATCCTGTCCCCAATTGCCGGGGATTTATTCCCTCCCTTGACCGGCATTCATGGCCGCCGGCCGGATTCCCGGCGCCGTCCCCGCCCTTGCCATGGCCTGCTCCCCTCTGTGACCTATAAAACGGGATCTCCTCCCTCTCCTGTCCCCGTTTTGCCTCTTCCCGAGCTCCCCCACGGCCGCACCACTTCTCCCCGCCGTCCTCCTTCTCCCTCCCATGCCGCCGGCCACTTCCAGCCGCCCGTGCCGCCGCGCCAGTGCGTCGGCTGGCCGCGCCACCATCTTCCTCGGCCTCGCAGGTGCCTCCTCTACGCCGGCCTGCCCTCCGTTTCCCGTGGAGACCTCCGGAAGTGCATCCCCGCCGGCAACAGTGGCGTTGCCGCCACTGTTCCGCCTCCGGCCGCCTCTGCCGCGTCTCTTGTGCACCGGCCGACGTCGCCACCACCTCTCCCGGCACCGGAAAGCCGTCCTCTTGCCCGGCCAGGCCACGGCGTCGCCCGTATTTCGCCAGAACACCGCCGTGCCGCGCCGGCCTCTCCATCAGCCTCGCCGGAATTTCCCCGGTCGGCCCTTCCTCCACTCGTGCGCCGTTGGCCGCGCAACCACCACCTTCGGCATCACAGCGGCGAGCCAGCAACGTCGTCCTTGGCTTCGCCTCCCCTTCAGTTGAATCCGCCGGCGTTCGTCGTCGCCTCCTCGCCGGTTCCCATCGTCGTCCTCCCATCGTTCCCGGTAGTCGTGGTGTTCGTCTCTCCGTCAAGCCGTGCTGTTCGTCGCCCGCCTTTCGTCAAGGTTGCTGCAGCCCCGTCGTCGTCTTCGTCCTCGGCTCTGCATCGTCAAGCGTTGCATCGACCGCGTCTCGCCTTCGTCCAAGGATCGCCGCCGAAGTCGTTCCCTCGCCGTTCGTCTCCGTCGTCCCCGAGCCGTCTCCGCCGCCCGTTCGCCGTCCTCGTTCCCACGTGTCGTCGCGTGGTGGTAAGGGTCCGTCCTTTCGCTGCCCCCGTCCTCGTCCTTTCGGTGTCGCCCCGTGCCCATTGTGTGGTTGTCGACCCTGGTACCCGTGTACCGGTGTCGGTAGTCGTTCGTGGGTGCGTGTGGTGACCGTGTTTGTGTGCCCACTCGGTAGCCGCGTGGTTTCCACGTGTGCAGCCCGCGTGGTGTCTAGTGGAGTCCGTTTGTCGGCCACTCGCCTTGGTTGACACACGGGGTCTGCTTCCGTCGACCCGTGGACCGTCTCTATGTATTCGGTCTACCGTGGTCCATTAGGTTGACATGTTGGGTCCGCATGTCAATAGCGCAGCCTTCCTGTCTTTTCCAGGCTAGCGCTTGCACATGTTTTATAGTTGCAAAACCTAATCATAATAATCCGTAAATCTTCATATAACAGCATTAAACTTTGGATGATCATATCTTGGTCATACGAACTCCTAATCGACCCATTCAAGTCTCTTAATGTTTGTCATAACCTAAAGAACCGTGTGCTTTCTTTTTATGTATTGTTATTACTTCTTTTTAGGCTTGTAGTTTTGCTTGTGTGCTTCGCGTAGCTTCTGTCATTCCGGAGGTTTCCGAAGCATGCTTCGCGGTCGTCGCCGAAGGTTCGGAGTGCCGTTCTCTCTGAGCAACGCAAGTCGCATCACCCTTGAGCATATTGAATCCCAGTTTATAAAATTATTTTGATTTAAATTATTGCATTACCGCTTTACTTAAATTCCCGCGTTATCACTGTTTTATTTAGCCATGCCTATTTACCTTTGTTATGACCTTATTATTATTGCTATTGTTATTATTATCTTGTTCACCCTAGGATAAACAAAACCCCAACTAGTGGGTACTCTATTAACGGTTCCACTAGTATGAATTTAGGTAGATGCTTCGCTGATTAATTAGGCAACACTAGGTGGTTTTATAACTTTAGACTTTGGGAATTCTTATATCATTTGGACAGTATGGAATGGTTGGCTTATGTTGGAATTGGACACACACCTCCCCCTCTATTCAAAACCCCTAAAATGGTTTTAGGCTGGGCTCAAGGTGCATGGTTCTGCTAGTAGCACCTCGGCCACTATAAGGACCGGTCTTCGAGCCTCTGTTGCAAAGCACTACTGTACTAACCACATGTCTAATGGGTAAGGCTTAACCCGGTGCTCAGTCTAGTCCTGGCAAGAGTACACGGATGGAGATGGACGAAGTCGGGGCTCGATGGACATCTCTAGGGCAAATGAAGGCTACACGAGCTGCGGCTCGGTAGTCGAGATGTCATGGCACAGGGCCGGTGTCCTGCTGCTAGGGGCTCAATCTTACCTACCTGTCTCGGGATTTCGGCCATAGGCGAGGTTGGGTCGGTGCTTTTGTCACGGCTAGGATGGGTAAAGGGGTTATGTCACATCCTTTACGATGGGTTCCACGGCCGTGGAATGCAGAGTAAAGATGTGTCTAGAGGGTAAAGATGTACACCTCTGATCAGATTATAATCTATTCGAATAGCTGTGCCCTCGGTTATGGGCATGCCTAGCAATGTACCAAAGTTAGAAGTTTGCTTCTTAAAACTTGCTTAACAACTAAAATGTGGAATGATTGGCCTGAGTTGGCTTGGGATGAGCTGGGACCCAGGTCGGGTTGCCAGTTCGGTCTGAATCATCGTAGGCCTTGGGTTAAGGCAGGTTCGTGTGGGTTCACGGCCTTGATTAATAATATTGTGTAGCTCTAGGATCGTGTTTGCAAAATAGCTTTGGGCAACTAAGTGACTTTTAAATGTTGTTTACTGCAAAACCTAACCCCTATTATTAGCCCCTTGTACCCCTTGCATTAATCATGCATCTCCCGGTGTGGCTTGCTGAGTACTGTGGTTGTACTCATTCTTGCTCTATCTCTCCCCCCTTCAGTAAGAGAAGCTTTAGAGAAGAAGTCCTAGGTGGAGTCCTGGCTTATGCCCCAGTTGAGCGCCTGTGAAGATGGAACCGTAGGCCCGCTAGTCCGCTGCTGTTTACTTTTGTTTGTCAGGCCTGAAGTGTCTTTGTAATAATGGAAATATTATTGATATAATAAAGATGTGTCTTTTATATCATGTTTGTGTGGTGTACCCTGGCTTTTCCTGGGACGGGGATTAATACACTAGCGTTCGGGAAAATGTAAATTTTCTCGGTCGCGACACGTTGGATCCTAATCGAACAGTCTTGTTAACGCCAGAATTTGGTAAGCCCAAAGTCATCATCGGCCTAGAGTCAGTATCGGCTTTAGAGTCTTGGAATCAGCCGATGGGAGTCGTCAAATCGCCAGCAGTTGTATTCTTGGTGGAGTGGGATCAATTAGAGGAAATTTATCCAGAAGAGTCCGAGTTCAAGGAGGATGCGGCATGGCAAATATATCTATTAATTTGGAGTAGTTTGTTAGTTTCCTTTTATCTTAAGGAAAGTGTGTTTAGTGTCCTATAAGGACTTTATGTTTTCCTTTTATCTTTAGGACAGTTTCTTTCTTGTCCTACAAAGACTAGTATCTACCCATGGGTATAAATATGTGCACCCGGGGTCATTGTAAATTATCTCTCTTGATCAATACAACTACTCTCGGCGCATCGCCACCCTCTTTACCGAGGTTTTTTACTTATCTTCCGGTGGAATTTGGCACCTGACATGAGGCTGCATTGGTTCAGTTCGATCTCTGGCGAAGGAGTAAGTCCTACGTTCCACCGGCCCTGGTGAATCTATTGGCTATATTGGTGTTGTTCAAGGCTGCATTGCTTCGATCTCTTGGATCGCTCTGGTTTGGTTGATATATTTGCCTACCTGATATCTCAATTCTATCTCTAATTGCATTGTGTTTAGAGACGCATCGGTTTAGTTGGGACTGTCTCGGTTAGGTCTGATCTTCTGTCTTAGCCGATATATCTCTGCAATCACAATGTTGTTCTAAATAGATTTGTTATATCCATCACATTAGACAGATCTAGCTCATCAAGCATTAGATTATCATATACAATCTCGTGCTGTATCGGTTAGGTTCGACCTACTAGATTGTTGTTGATAATATAAATCTTGTTGAGCCGATAGGTTCACGCTAGTGTTTTATCGGGGTGCTAGCCGATAAGTTATCTGGACGTTGCATCGGCTTATAAGGATTACATACAAGTTGGATTTAGCCGATTACAACAAAGGTTTCACTGTTTATCTAATCGTTTGGATTCTATGACATCGGACCTCCAGCCGATGTATGCTTTAACCTTCGGATCAATGCTTATTCTATCATATTGTATTGCTAGCCGATTGGTTTATACTAGATTATATTGTTATTTTATTACATCATCATCAGCCGATTGCCTTTATATCATTATCTATATTGGACATATAGCCGATTGCTTAAATCCAATCGTTATTGGCTATTATCGGCATCGGCTGGAACTACTCCATCGGCTTGTCAGCCGATCGGCTCATTGATCTATTATTTGTATATCTTGTCAGTTGCAGGGTCAAACTGATTGGCACGCCCGCATCTCACTAACCTTTGGTTCTGCACTGGAGCTAAGCAGATCTCCCAGGCCAGTGTATGTTTTTCGCGTCAACAAGTCTAGATCCATTTATCAAGATGATATATCTCTGCTACTTAAAAGTTCCGTAGTGGTGACGGTGACTCCAACCTTGACAGATACGCGAAATATAGAAAGTCGGATCGCCTAATCGAACGGCTCAGATCGCCTTTCTCTTCCTACGCATCCAGCGCACGCGTCTCCCTCGAATCTCGATCGCTCTCTCCTCTCCCCTACCCTCAACCCCCTGATCCACGCCACCGCAACCCCCTCAACCGCCCGCATCCCCGATCCGTTCTCTCCCCCTTTCCTCCTTCCCCACCGTCGCTGCCGTCCTCCCCGGCACTCCCAATCCCTTTCTCCTCCATGCCGCACCGCCTCCCCATCGTCGCAGCCGCCCCGTCGCCCCTGCTCGCCTGCATCCACCACACCGCCTCCCTCCCCAGTCGAGACGGCGTCGCCTCCTCGCCCCCTTCGCAGCCAGATTGACACCGCGCCGTTCAATCCACCGCCTCAAGCACCATGCATCGTCGTCGTTGCAGGCGTCAGCACGGGCGCGGGCGCTGCCGATCCCGAGTCGAGACGACGTCGTCCGCTGCTGCTTCTCCACCACTGACGGTTGCCCTGCGTATATCCTCCCTATTATCGCGGTCCCCACCTGCTCCTGAATCCTGATCCACAAAAACAGCGGAGCGCCGTCGGCCTCTCTGCCTCCCTGCGACCACCAGTGGCATCTGCCCCGCCGTCGGCTCTCCCTCACCCGCGACTCGCCGACGATGGTGCTCCACAAACCATTCAGGCCGTCACTGGTCTCCGGAGCGCCCGAGGCCGACGTGTCTCGCACTCCCTATAATCTTGCTTTGCTGTAGCAGTAACAACATCATAACATATCGTGGTTCATACAATGGATCAGGCTGGTAATTCGATTCCAATTCTTGCTCCTGAACTTTTTTATTGGTGATAATGTTCAGCAGATTGGTTTGGTGGTGGCAGTGCGGCACCACTGATTTGTGTTAGACATTGGTCCTTATCCAACCCTCTAATCTCTTGATTATGCTCACTTACGATGACTTCAGCTCAGGTGGTTGAAAGAAACACTCCTAGACTGCTATTTATTTTTACGTTACAGGGATTTGGCTACAGATAGTTGCAAGCTGCAATGTTCTGATATTTGTTATGTTTTAGAGCAAAATCTGCCTTATATATAATGTTATAATTAGGCTTCGAATTTCTTGCTTATGTTCTTTAAAAATTCCAAGTAACCTTTTCAGTTCTTTATGTCAGGTTAATTGACAGATCGAGTTGCACTTACACATATCTTGTTTTAGGAAATGCTCCAATGGCCCTTGAATCCAGCAAAGTAAGTATTTTTTTATGCTTGATCTGTGACTGATCTCAAACAGATAAATTGAAATGAGTAACTTGTACACAGATAAAAAAGTGACATGGGACTTGATTAGAGTTACGGTATTTTTATCTTACGAGGCGCCAGCATTATTTGAGTTTTATGAGTCAAATATTCTTCCATTTTTTCCTGTTATTTGGTTGTGTCATGTCATTATTTGAGTTTTATTGGGTAAATTGTGTCCTGACTGGTCCTGAGCTGGATGTAGTGCTTAATTGGTGCAAAAACTGGGCTTAAGTTGCAGTCAATTTCCAGTCATGTGTTTGAAACCATTGTTTTCTGATTACTTTAATTAAATAATCCATGATCACAATATAAACCATATGTGCAAATATCCAGTCATGTGTCGTGTGCATGATCAGATGACTGCTATTGGCTATAATGCAGTGATTCTGAAATTGCTATTTGCCAAGGCTTCCTATTTTTGCTGAACTGCTGCAGCAGTATAGTGCCACCAAATGAAAGTGAACACGTAAGCATATTGTTTGGGAGAAGATCACAGTTCGGAATTTCAGATTATAACCAAGATAAAGAATCACTCAACTTTATGATCGACTTGCTATTCATGTTTATTACTCCCTCATTTCCTAAATGTTTGACGCCGTTGACTTTTTTAAATATGTTTGACCGTTCGTCTTATTCAAAAACTTTTATGAAATGTGTAAAACTATATGTATACATAAAAGTATATTTAACAATAAATCAAATGATAGGAAAAGAATTAATAATTACTAAATTTTTTTAATAAGACGAACGGTCAAACATTTTTAAAAAAGTCAACGGCGTCAAATATTTTGGGATGGAGGGAGTATAAAATAGTTCCTACTGAACGTTGTCGGCTACTTGTTGATTCTTTTTAGGTGGTGTTTGTTCCTGTGCACAAATAGGTCTGCACATGCACATGCGATTTCTCTTACAGTTATTTTGGTGCTTTAAAATGCTTTACGTATTGGTAATATTAGAGCCTAGAGGTCAAAAACTATTTTGTATAGAGAAAATTATCCCACATAGCCATCTGTTGTTTATTCAAGAAAATATTCTATGTATCTTCTGGGAACCATATGTGATACACAAATTGAATTTTATGTCCATTGTTAGAGAATCCATTTGCTTGAATCAAAATTAGAGAATCATATATCTGATGGAAAATTGTCTTTTTACCAATATGTTTGCCTTGCAGATTGGTAGTTCCTCTCGTCCTCCAGGCACCAGCTATGGACAATATCTATACCTCAAGGAAGCCTCTTCATGTTCCCCTCAATATTTCTTTCTGGGTGCATGCACTCTATGCTTGCTATGCAAAACCCAATGTATGTGAATGTGATCCTTATGCTGCAAAGGTGCTACTATAAACACTTCGTTTTTTATCTATTTATTTAAACATTCTTTGTTGGTGTCGGTGCATTGCCTCTGAATTTTAGATCCTTTTTTAGTGCAAAATGCATATGAATGTGTGGCATTGATATTCCCTTGGAGATGAAGCAAGGTATTCAGTGTTTGCAAATTAACATTTACGAGTAGGATTTACCTAGCTAGCATGGCCTCTTTCATAGCCACTTTTGCATGTATGAATCTTGTGAATTGTGGTCCTATAGGCAAATAGAAAGGTAAAATTACGTGATCAACTCGAGCTCTTTTTCATATTTGTGCCACTCATATTTGTCCTAAGTTTTAACTGTATTTTAATTTAATCTTAAATTCAGCCCAACTACTCTTGCGGATGTTATTTAATGAATTTGGATGTGATTGTACTGCAAGTTAATCTAGAAATTCATTTCCCTGTTTTCATAACAACAAAACTTTTAAAGATGTTATCCCTTTATTGTCATTCAAGTCAGCATTAAGCTTGCTGGTTGAAAATTTGAAGTTTTTTTAGTTCATTCTGAAGTATGAAGTAGTATAGAACTTTCTGATTTTCTATTGGTGTTTAGCTCTTAATTGTTGTTTTATCTGAGAATTCACTGCTGACTGCTAGCTTAACCATCTCAATAAAGCTGATGAAGACAAGGTGCTCGATATTCAGACGATATTGGTCAAGTATAACATATTTCATATTGACCAGTGAGAAGCATCCGAAAGAAGTAAACGAATGAGCATTGAGTTCCAGAAAATGGTGTATAGTATAGATGGAATTATGAAAAGCATCTCTTTCCTTCTCTTCCATCTCTCCCTCCCTTGATTCCCAGCCATAGAATCCTAGATCTGGATGGTGGATTGGAGTATTGGTGACCGGGCATTGTGGGTGCTAAATTCTCCTATAAACTTGATCAAACTTGAAAAAATTTAACTAATAATATGAATCGGAGGGAGTAGTAAGAAAAGTAACCAATTGTTGAAATCATAGAGGCGACATGACGCTGTTGGATGCGGATGACGATGGTGGCTCTAATGGAAGCAAATAGTATGATGTCAGCGCTGGTGGAAGCCGATAGCATGGAGGTGGTGGAAGTGAAGGATGAGAGTGATGACCTATTGCTGAAATCTGACAGATGACAGGGAGATTGAAAGGCGTTTTGATCGATATACATGCCGATAGACAGGGAAGAGTGAAGACCCTTCCAGGGAGGGCAATTGACTATGCAAATTGCATTTTACTCCCTCAAAATGGTATTTTACATTTAAGTTATTTTTTGGTGTTGGACATAATTCGATAGTAAGAGATTGCCAGTACATAGATGTACCGAGTAGAGCTGTCAAAAAAGCTCAAGACTCACGAGCTACTTGAGTTTGATTCGTTATGATCCTGATTCAAGCTCGAATTTCTTGGGCGAGCCTCAGCATCCAGCGCATGTTCTTTCTAGCAGGCTTTTCCTCCCTCCTCTCTCTTAATTTGCCCGTTCAAATTATATATCTACCAGAGTAGCACTAGGACTGGCAGGGCGGAAGGGCATACTCCCTCCGTCCCAAAATAAAGGCAAACCCTGGGTTTCCGTGTCCAATTTTAACTGTCCGTCTTATATGAAATTTTTTTATAATTTGTATTTTCATTGTTGTTAGATGATAAAACATGATAAATATTTTATGCGTGATTTGTCTTTTTAATTTTTTTATATTTTTTTCAAAAATAAGACGGACGGTCAAATGTTGGGCACGGAAACCAAGGTTTGTCTTTTTTTTTTTAATGGAGGGAGCATGCATTTGTTATTCCATGTCCCAAAAAGAGCATGGCTAGTACTGGTACTAGTGTGTGGCTTGCTTTAACGTAGGATCACTAGCATTACTTTCCCCATCTAATCATGCATCACAGTGTCAACTTTTCAAGTGAATGGGATGAATCTGTTATAGTATTTCACTGCACCACCAGGCAGGCTTGAGAAGAGCTCGAAGCTCGAACTAGCCGAGCTTGAGCTCAGCTTCAAGCTCACAGCAAACCAGGGCTTGACTTGAGCTCGACTCAAGTCTGTAGCGAGCTTGAGCCTACATATGGAAGCTTCCTCGAGCTTGGCTCGTTGATAGCCCCTAGTACTGACTCTTACTTTCCACTCCCTTCATCCAACTGATCTGATCTGCGCATAAGGTTTGTCTACTTTGACCAAGGATAATAAAAATAATTTCCATTGTGAATATAAGCCACATTGATAAGGTTCCATGCACAACAGCTCCTTCAGCGTACACGTGTGTTCTTCTGTGATTCTACTCCGACAAAAACCGTCCTCACATTTTTATACGCATATCAATTTCTGATTTTGTTTTGGGTTTTAATTATGTGCTGATCAAAATTGGATGGAGAGAGTAATTATTGTTGTTGGTTGACTTTGATGCCGATGATAAAATTAATACCCAGTGATAAGTGCTTTGCTATGGGTGTTGAAGATTTTCAGGATGGTTCTTAGTTAAATAAGGGCTGTCGTCCCTAGTCGGTTGCCCGTGGGATGGTTAGATGGGTGTATCGGTAATCAATTACGTTTCCTTTGCTTTTAGTCTATGATATTTAGCAGGTCGGCTACTGTGTAATCTAAAGATGTACTCCCTCCTCCGTTTCGTTTTATTTGACAACGTTGACTTTTTAGCACATGTTTGACCGTTCGTCTTATTTAAAAACTTTTGTGAAATATGAAAAACTATACGTATGCATAAAAGTATATTTAACAATCAATCAAATGATAGGAAAAGAATTAATAATTATTTAAAATTTTTGAATAAGACGAGTGGTCAAACATATGCTAAAAAGTCAACGGTGTCAAATAAAACGAAACGGAGGGAGTATTATCTTTATGTTTGTCTATGTTTAGAACTTACATAAATATTTCTTGATGTCATCGCTTGAGGTGAAAATGCATAACTAATTACTATCGCGCGGATATGGGTTTGAAACAATTGAGATTTTTGCAAAATAGCATGAGAAGGGTCTCCTAGGGTATGCGCTTTGGGTCATTGTCATCGAGTTGATGATTAGGCGGTGCATGCCTCGGTAGGGCATTAACATGCTCATATGTTAAACATCTCCTTTGGTCCTAGTTTGGCACTGTGCTTGTTAAACCATTAATTGTTCTAGGTCATGTACATGATGAGGATGGGTGCTATTCTTTTTATGGATCCCATCTATCAAATATAATGTGATGGCACATGTTAGAGAGGTCAGCGGTATAGTACTTGTGGATCTCGGCATCCTAAATTCATGAAATTTTGGCGGTACGGTATCCATTATTTTTGGTATAATTTCCTGAAATTTTAGATTAGTATTTCGTAGAACAAAAGTTTGAAAGGTTCAATTCTAATTGCCTTGTCTTCTAACTGAAATTTGGTTGTAAATTTTAATTCAGCCACATAAATTCATAAACAAGCAATCACATCACAACTTCACAAGGCTAATCTATTTTCAAGGTAAATTAAACTAGGGACGTTACAGAAGTACTCACCCTTTGTTCTTAAATATTATCCGAAACCGACAAGGGTAATGCCGAGTTTGAGGATTGTGCCTGATGTCTTAACCCTATAAGTTGCCTATGATACCTTAGACAGATGCTATTATTTCTTTTTTCGTAGCTTCTTCAGTTTCTACTACCTTCGTCCCAAAATGTTCTTACCTAGAAGGCTAGGACTGTTCAGATTAGTTATTCTAGGATGAATAACATATCTCATTCTAGGTAGCAACATTTTGGAATGGAGGAAGTAGTAAACTGTGTAAGACTTTTCAACTTTATCAGACTTAACACAAAATAAAAACCACAGTAATTGTGTGTATGCAACATATTATATTTCAGTGGTATCAATTTTTTTTCGAAAGATGCCCATCCTATTCTCAACTTTGGAAGATTAGACCGGCATAACGTCTCGGTGTTGAGGGGTATATCACCTACCACTACCACTGAAAGAATAATTTGTCATAAATAAGAGCACTGTTGGTATTTCTTATGACCACAGATAAATCTGCAAGCACACGGAATACCGCTGTAGCACTTCACCTTCGGGTGACCCCAAAAGGATATCGAACTCAGGGAACGTGTGTAATCTACCTAAGGCTAAGAGAATCCAAGGACAACTATAGGCAGGCAGGCTAGAGAGGACTTTCTATGTGCTTTAATTATCTACGCTAAGCAAGGTAATTCCCTATCTGTTGCTTCGGGCACCGACCCCTACTGGTCTGCTAGCGTGGTTCCGGCTATAGCTCTATGATGTATCCAAACGTGGAGGATTACTAGGACGGGATTCAGGGCTGTCACCACTTGCCGCCTACCTCTGACAAATCCGTGGGATACACAACAAACAAAGGTAATCTCTAACCTAAACACCACGTCTAAGTTATTAATTACTACTCTAATACTTGTACATGAACTTCCTTCTTTATCCAGAGTCCTAGTACTAGAGCACTTAGTATGAATACTAAACAATGTACACGCAAAGATGGAAATCTATCTTACTCAGACAAAGTAATTAAATAATATAAGAAAGGAACACGAATGCTTACTTTATAGAAGAAGTTCTTCGAACCCGGAGCAGAGTGTATCGACAGCTCCGGTACTCCTCTAGAATTCCTCCTAGGAAGCTACACTCGTTAAGAAAGAAGTCGGAGAGGGCGCCAAACTTCCGGGCACTCCTCCAGAGCTTCCCTTCACTCTCTACCTTATTCTAATGTAAAAAAGATACAATAGAGTCTCATGTAATTCAGATCAAAGTTGTGTACTGGAAATGAGAGTGAGCTTCCTCCTTTTATAGGCAGGTATGACGGTTACAGCCTATGCGAAATGTCCAAAATGCCCTAGAATCGCCATCAGGAAGTAATCAGGGCCGTCCACATGGAAAATGGTGATCAACAGCGCCAGAACAGGTTTGGCCGAACTGGTGGGTTCGGCCGAACCCAAAAACACTCCTCCCGGCCTCTTCTTCGGCCGGGAGATTGCTTAATGGGCCCCCAATAACCTGTGCTTTGTTTTGGCCCAATCCTAAATGGTTTTCATTGACTTATTGGGCCTCCAATCCGTGTAAACGCGTCCTGAATGCGCGGAGGTGCATTTTGTCGCATGACTGATGTGGTTTCTCCTCAAATTACCTGCATACGCATATTTCACCTACACTAGTGGAAATGATTAGTAATAATATCTACCACTAAGTGAGATACCATGTTTTATTTATATGTAAGTATTGACGGTCAAATATTATGATTTAAGGACCATCAACAAGCACCCATGCTAAGTTTGGGATTTGAATCTAAGAGGACAGGTCCCACCACAAGATACCTTACCAGCTAATACGCTACGGTCAGTTCTCCAGTGGGATGGATTTGTGGTTTTATCTACTGCTATGCGAAGGCACCAAGCAATGTATGTGTGTGCTGTTAATGCAGAAGGTTAATGGTCCTAAAACACCAGGGCCTGACATGACATTTCTATAGTGCAGAGTTAATTTTCTCATTGATTCTATTGTAACAGGGCTGATGGTCTGATCAGAATTGAGCAGTCCAAGTAGCTAGTTAAGTCTTCTCCAACTACTTGTTGAGCTAGATAGTCAGATTGCCAGGATCATATGTTTTTAGATTCTGAGTTGGAACTAGTTGTTTTAGCTTCGTAGAGTACATATTAATAGTTCTAGATTTTAGTTTACGTACACAACCAGTCACTACTCTTTGGCTGTCGTAGATATGAAGTTTCTTTCCAAAAAGAAACAGAGCCATGCATGGCATTTTTCATAGCCACAAAAAGATAAGTGCAAAAAAAAAACCGCAGAAAAAATAATGGATGGACTTGAGAATGCGAACGTAGCAACATATGCACGTGCATTTTTTTTTGGCTGTGTATATGGACATAGAGCCTAGACATATATCCATTATCTGAAAAAACGCACGTGCATTTTTCTCAACAGCAAAAACCATGTAGTTTCCAGTTTCCTCGTACTCTCTCCCGGCAATAATTGGTGACTGCTTCCACTTTTAGCTATTTCCTGTTCACGGTACCCCACATCTTTTGCTAGCATGCCCCTACCCATTCATATTGAAGCTCATAGAGCAGCCCATTGCCATAGATGAGGACCAGATGACGAACCAACAATTACCATTTAAAACTCCATAAAATACAAAAGGGAAGGGATGATACGTACTTTGCTGAAGAGATGGCAGCTCCTTTGTTGTTATCAACAATCATTTCGGCTCTAGTGGTGGTAGCATCCTCTACTCGTGGTACCATGGCTAATGGTGTATTCCAGGTGCGCCGCAAATTCCATATCGTGGACGGTGTGTACAAGGGGAGCGACATAGGTGCATTACAAATCCATGATGGGAACCGCCATCGTCGCCATAACCTTATGGCTTCGGAGCTCCCACTTGGTGGCTTCAGCATCCCATACGGCACTGGGTATGCTTTAATCATCTCTGCCTTTGGTCATGTCTGTGTTTGCTTGGTTGGTTGGTGTGGTTATTAGGGATAACAAATGGATCTTGGCATAGATTATACTACACAGATATAGGGATCGGGACACCCGCCGTGAAGTACTATGTACAGGTGGACACCGGTAGTGAGGCATTTTGGGTTAACAGCATCTCCTGCAAGCAATGCCCTCTCACGAGAGCGACATATTGGTAGGTTTCCTTCTAGTGTTTCTTTAGTTTCAGTCCATTAATCTGCTTGCAAAATCTGCTTTGCAAAATTGCTTTGTAATATGTTTTTGTTTTTGTCATGGGTATGTGTATCTGCTTGTGTGCAGAGAAAGCTGACATTTTATGACCCCAGGAGCTCAGTAAGTTCAAAAGAGGTGAAATGTGATGATACAATATGCACTTCGCGACCACCATGCAACATGACCTTACGTTGTCCGTACATCGCGGCGTACTCTGATGGTGGCTTAACAATGGGCATCCTTTTCACTGATCTTCTGCACTATCATCAACTGTATGGGAATGGGCAGACTCAGCCAACCAGCACCAGTGTCACATTTGGGTGAGTTATTAAAGAAATAGCACTGCTACACGTACTAAGTTTTTCTTACTAAATTTTTACTGACAATCATCACAACCGTTTGATTTAGCTAAATGGAAGTTATAAAAAATCTAGATGCACTCATAGCATGACACATCAATGTATTACAACCATTTTCGTACATGAAATTTATTGATTTACAACAGAAGTGCTCGATTGTAAAATGCCATTGATAAGCAATAGTTCAACAATATGTTTTCCATACGTGCAATACTCTTTCATTTTTACCATCACATCATGGTTAACATCAAATTATGTCTCTAGTTTTTATAAAATGACCAAAATATCATTGAGAACATAGTTATACCCTTGACAGACTTCTTTTGTTTTTTACACAGTGACCAAAACACCTTTGATAACTCTGTTACACCCTCGACAGACTTTCGTGAGTGCCTGTTGCTGTTTATGGTGAAATGAACTTTCCATTAGAGGACAACATAGGCCCCTTAATGGTTAGTTCACAGCGATGGAGAAAAGGTAGAAAAATAACATGTATGGTGGCATAACATATAACTCATATTTATAAGATCGAAACACAATAACCAAACCTACCAGAGAGTGGTGAATGGTACATACACCAAAAACCAAAATGGAATAAAAATAATCCTCTAACCTTACAGAGTCCACGATGAAGTCTAGTTGACTAACTTGTGTGCACCGGTCTGACCACTCTAGTCCTGTCGGTCTGACCGGTGTAGAGTCACCGGTCCAATCGCCTTGCTTCTCCCTTCGCCTGACACTGCCGGTCCAACCATCTAAAAGTTGCCTGTGTCACCGCTGTGGCGCCGCCAGTCAGACCGCAAGGATGCTACTAGTCTAACTACCGAAACAAAGAAAAACACAAATCAAACAATTTTTTAGAAGTAAATCAACTTTATTGCTTCTAATTGTGCTCACAAAGTGTAACAGTAACACTCATCTATCAACTTTCGACTATACTCAAAATTTAGGCTAAACCCTTTTTTTTTTCAAAACTGTTATCTCACAAAATGGTACCAAGAGGCCTCAACCCCTCTTTTTTTTATACCTTGAAGTGGCTGCACAAAGCCACGAATTCAACATGGATAAGTAATTCTAATCTCATAGAAAACCTACCCGAACAAGTATACAACTTATCCCTTTACAAATCAAACTCCAATCTTTTCAAATTTGGACTCCTTCCAAATTTGACTCATATTTGTTGATGGCATTTCATAGAGTCGAGTGGTTGCATGTTGATGGCATTTTATAGAGTCGAGCACTTTCATATTGATGGCACTTACAATATTCCTTTTCATACAAAAGACATTTCATTGCACTAGTACACAGTAGGCAAACACTGCCGGTCTAACGGTTACTATAGACTAGCAGTGATTAACTATATATAATGCCGGTTCATGCTGGCTTGGATATTTTTTCCCTACCAACCCATGTGTATGGGCTATGATAGACCTAGCATCACTGTCGGTTCATCAACCGGTAGTGGTAGGTGAGGCCACCACTGCTGGATGACCTCTTCTAGTTCAAAAACTGATAGTGATGCATCAACTACGAACCGATGGTGATTGGAGTTTCTGTAGTTGTATTGTCTTATTAAATCTGAAGCATTATTTTACAGCATCACATGGCAATAATTAAACCATACATATATTTTCTGTTCACTATTGTCTGTAAGGTGGGTATGCTGTATTGATTGTCTTTTATTGTAGATATTCTTTTCAAGAAGTCGTACTATATAAGTTTGCCCACTTAGGCCCTGCTTGAAATTGATTATTGACTGTATTTTTTTATGGATTATCTACTTTGATTATAGGGATAGACTAAATATTTTGAGAAATATATTCAACAGATAGCTTAGAACAAGTGGACCAATAAGTATACATGCAATAGAGGAATGTTCAATTTTAGAGGCGTTGAGCAAATCCATGGCTATAATCCAGAGAAGGAGCAGAAGAGACATGGCATAAGTTAATGCTCCTGTGGGGGGCTACCATTGGATGTTGCACCACACAACACACTAGTTCTTTTTCATATGAATGGTCCTGTGGGGGGCTACCATTGGATGTTGCATCACACAACACACTAGTTCTTTTTCAAATGAATGGTATTTTATTGCACTAGCACACATGAGCTAATCACTATCACCCATCACTACGGGTTGCCATGCATAGTTCCAACAATTATTGACTATTAATGCCATTTCATGCCAGCCGGGTTGGGCATTTACCAAATCTATATGAATTCACTATGATAGCCTGAGCATCGCTGTCGGTTCAGCCACCGGTATTGATAGCCGAGATCACTAGTGTCGGCTGGCCTCTGCTGGTTTAGAAATTGGCGTTGATGCCGGTTATGGGTTTTGTGTAAATATATTTATTTTCTTTTCATGTAAATCTCTGATGAACTCATCACATGACAATAATTGGTTATGGCGGTCATAGGTATATTTTGATATTTTTTATGCCTTGTTCTCCATAAGGTGGGTAGGCTGTATTAATTGTGTTTTATCGTAGCTGTGCTATCTAAGAATGTGTACTATATAAGTTGGCCCACTAAGGCCATGTTTGAAACAAATTATTACTAGATTATTTTTGTGGATTGTCTACTTGAGAAACAATCTTAACAAATGGCTTGGAAAGTAATCTATCCTATGCAGTAGAAGAATATTTTTTAGCAAACATATTTTTAGGGACGTGGGGCAAATCCGTGATAATAATTCGACGAAATGGCTCCCCTGTGCTTCTAGGTGTGGTTTAACAACAAACTGGAAGCTTAAACAATTCAGAACTAGCGATTGATGGAATTATTGGTTTTGGCAATTCAAATCAGACATTGCTATCACAATTGGCTGCAGCAGGGAAGACAAAGAAAATATTTTCTCATTGCCTTGATTCCACAAATGGTGGTGGAATTTTTGCTATAGGAGAAGTGGTGGAGCCAAAAGTAAAAACAACACCTATAGTAAAGAATAAGTGAGTTAACCATGTACTTCTCTGCTATTAATTATTATGTTTCTTTTATGGTCACAATTTAATTTGGATCTACTTTAAATACATATAATTTTACCCTGGTTATAGCTTCTTCTGGTATACTTGTTTAAGAAGCATTTATCAACCCCCTAAAATATGATGCATTTATCCACT